>NW_024570771.1:0-23052 GCF_018345385.1 Vulpes lagopus | reverse complement strand
AGTGTAGCTCGGTCCTAGCTCCCATCAAAGTGTCTAGCAGACATCTGCCTGCAAAGCATACACACTTCCGAGAGTTGGGCTTATGGACTGTCCCTCCCACATCCTGCCTGCACGTACACCGCGCTCCTAACAGGCCTAGCCCCGATGCGTGCCTGAAGTGTTGTGAGAGGTAAGTGGAAAGTCCCGGCCCACAAGACTAGTGCATCCAAGCTCAACCCAGCGATTTCCTAGTATTTCCTGTGTGAGCCAGGTGCGACATCCTAAGTGCCATACGAGAGAAGCTAGCTGAACGCCTTGTCCGAAAGCAACTTACTTCGGAGAGTTGAGCTCACCCTCAGTCCCTCACAGTTGCACACTGCCTGCAGAAAGAGTTTCCAACATCTGCACCACAGCCGTTTGTCAGAGGCTTGTGAGACGCAAGTGGAATAAGCAGACCTGGAGGGTGTCTCCAGCTGCAGTGGAGTGGTATTCTGGGTACCTCCTGGCTTAGAACACTGTTACGTTCTCAGTGCCCGAGGAACGCAGCTAGTTGAAAGCTGGCTTGTAGGCGTGCTTCCTTGTGCGAGCTGAGTTCAGGGCAGGACCCTCCCGCATTCTGACTGCCCGTAGACGTAGGTCCCAGCATCCTTATGTTAGGTGCCGGAAGAGGTTGTGTGAAGAGCATGTGGAAGTGACAGGATTCTCCTCAGGTGTATCTGATCTCAATGCAGACATTGCAAACGTCCTTGTTCAATGAGAGTGTAGCTCGGTCCTAGCTCCCATCAAAGTGTCTAGCAGACATCTGCCTGCAAAGCATACACACTTCCGAGAGTTGGGCTTATGGACTGTCCCTCCCACATCCTGCCTGCACGTACACCGCGCTCCTAACAGGCCTAGCCCCGATGCGTGCCTGAAGTGTTGTGAGAGGTAAGTGGAAAGTCCCGGCCCACAAGACTAGTGCATCCAAGCTCAACCCAGCGATTTCCTAGTATTTCCTGTGTGAGCCAGGTGCGACATCCTAAGTGCCATACGAGAGAAGCTAGCTGAACGCCTTGTCCGAAAGCAACTTACTTCGGAGAGTTGAGCTCACCCTCAGTCCCTCACAGTTGCACACTGCCTGCAGAAAGAGTTTCCAACATCTGCACCACAGCCGTTTGTCAGAGGCTTGTGAGACGCAAGTGGAATAAGCAGACCTGGAGGGTGTCTCCAGCTGCAGTGGAGTGGTATTCTGGGTACCTCCTGGCTTAGAACACTGTTACGTTCTCAGTGCCCGAGGAACGCAGCTAGTTGAAAGCTGGCTTGTAGGCGTGCTTCCTTGTGCGAGCTGAGTTCAGGGCAGGACCCTCCCGCATTCTGACTGCCCGTAGACGTAGGTCCCAGCATCCTTATGTTAGGTGCCGGAAGAGGTTGTGTGAAGAGCATGTGGAAGTGACAGGATTCTCCTCAGGTGTATCTGATCTCAATGCAGACATTGCAAACGTCCTTGTTCAATGAGAGTGTAGCTCGGTCCTAGCTCCCATCAAAGTGTCTAGCAGACATCTGCCTGCAAAGCATACACACTTCCGAGAGTTGGGCTTATGGACTGTCCCTCCCACATCCTGCCTGCACGTACACCGCGCTCCTAACAGGCCTAGCCCCGATGCGTGCCTGAAGTGTTGTGAGAGGTAAGTGGAAAGTCCCGGCCCACAAGACTAGTGCATCCAAGCTCAACCCAGCGATTTCCTAGTATTTCCTGTGTGAGCCAGGTGCGACATCCTAAGTGCCATACGAGAGAAGCTAGCTGAACGCCTTGTCCGAAAGCAACTTACTTCGGAGAGTTGAGCTCACCCTCAGTCCCTCACAGTTGCACACTGCCTGCAGAAAGAGTTTCCAACATCTGCACCACAGCCGTTTGTCAGAGGCTTGTGAGACGCAAGTGGAATAAGCAGACCTGGAGGGTGTCTCCAGCTGCAGTGGAGTGGTATTCTGGGTACCTCCTGGCTTAGAACACTGTTACGTTCTCAGTGCCCGAGGAACGCAGCTAGTTGAAAGCTGGCTTGTAGGCGTGCTTCCTTGTGCGAGCTGAGTTCAGGGCAGGACCCTCCCGCATTCTGACTGCCCGTAGACGTAGGTCCCAGCATCCTTATGTTAGGTGCCGGAAGAGGTTGTGTGAAGAGCATGTGGAAGTGACAGGATTCTCCTCAGGTGTATCTGATCTCAATGCAGACATTGCAAACGTCCTTGTTCAATGAGAGTGTAGCTCGGTCCTAGCTCCCATCAAAGTGTCTAGCAGACATCTGCCTGCAAAGCATACACACTTCCGAGAGTTGGGCTTATGGACTGTCCCTCCCACATCCTGCCTGCACGTACACCGCGCTCCTAACAGGCCTAGCCCCGATGCGTGCCTGAAGTGTTGTGAGAGGTAAGTGGAAAGTCCCGGCCCACAAGACTAGTGCATCCAAGCTCAACCCAGCGATTTCCTAGTATTTCCTGTGTGAGCCAGGTGCGACATCCTAAGTGCCATACGAGAGAAGCTAGCTGAACGCCTTGTCCGAAAGCAACTTACTTCGGAGAGTTGAGCTCACCCTCAGTCCCTCACAGTTGCACACTGCCTGCAGAAAGAGTTTCCAACATCTGCACCACAGCCGTTTGTCAGAGGCTTGTGAGACGCAAGTGGAATAAGCAGACCTGGAGGGTGTCTCCAGCTGCAGTGGAGTGGTATTCTGGGTACCTCCTGGCTTAGAACACTGTTACGTTCTCAGTGCCCGAGGAACGCAGCTAGTTGAAAGCTGGCTTGTAGGCGTGCTTCCTTGTGCGAGCTGAGTTCAGGGCAGGACCCTCCCGCATTCTGACTGCCCGTAGACGTAGGTCCCAGCATCCTTATGTTAGGTGCCGGAAGAGGTTGTGTGAAGAGCATGTGGAAGTGACAGGATTCTCCTCAGGTGTATCTGATCTCAATGCAGACATTGCAAACGTCCTTGTTCAATGAGAGTGTAGCTCGGTCCTAGCTCCCATCAAAGTGTCTAGCAGACATCTGCCTGCAAAGCATACACACTTCCGAGAGTTGGGCTTATGGACTGTCCCTCCCACATCCTGCCTGCACGTACACCGCGCTCCTAACAGGCCTAGCCCCGATGCGTGCCTGAAGTGTTGTGAGAGGTAAGTGGAAAGTCCCGGCCCACAAGACTAGTGCATCCAAGCTCAACCCAGCGATTTCCTAGTATTTCCTGTGTGAGCCAGGTGCGACATCCTAAGTGCCATACGAGAGAAGCTAGCTGAACGCCTTGTCCGAAAGCAACTTACTTCGGAGAGTTGAGCTCACCCTCAGTCCCTCACAGTTGCACACTGCCTGCAGAAAGAGTTTCCAACATCTGCACCACAGCCGTTTGTCAGAGGCTTGTGAGACGCAAGTGGAATAAGCAGACCTGGAGGGTGTCTCCAGCTGCAGTGGAGTGGTATTCTGGGTACCTCCTGGCTTAGAACACTGTTACGTTCTCAGTGCCCGAGGAACGCAGCTAGTTGAAAGCTGGCTTGTAGGCGTGCTTCCTTGTGCGAGCTGAGTTCAGGGCAGGACCCTCCCGCATTCTGACTGCCCGTAGACGTAGGTCCCAGCATCCTTATGTTAGGTGCCGGAAGAGGTTGTGTGAAGAGCATGTGGAAGTGACAGGATTCTCCTCAGGTGTATCTGATCTCAATGCAGACATTGCAAACGTCCTTGTTCAATGAGAGTGTAGCTCGGTCCTAGCTCCCATCAAAGTGTCTAGCAGACATCTGCCTGCAAAGCATACACACTTCCGAGAGTTGGGCTTATGGACTGTCCCTCCCACATCCTGCCTGCACGTACACCGCGCTCCTAACAGGCCTAGCCCCGATGCGTGCCTGAAGTGTTGTGAGAGGTAAGTGGAAAGTCCCGGCCCACAAGACTAGTGCATCCAAGCTCAACCCAGCGATTTCCTAGTATTTCCTGTGTGAGCCAGGTGCGACATCCTAAGTGCCATACGAGAGAAGCTAGCTGAACGCCTTGTCCGAAAGCAACTTACTTCGGAGAGTTGAGCTCACCCTCAGTCCCTCACAGTTGCACACTGCCTGCAGAAAGAGTTTCCAACATCTGCACCACAGCCGTTTGTCAGAGGCTTGTGAGACGCAAGTGGAATAAGCAGACCTGGAGGGTGTCTCCAGCTGCAGTGGAGTGGTATTCTGGGTACCTCCTGGCTTAGAACACTGTTACGTTCTCAGTGCCCGAGGAACGCAGCTAGTTGAAAGCTGGCTTGTAGGCGTGCTTCCTTGTGCGAGCTGAGTTCAGGGCAGGACCCTCCCGCATTCTGACTGCCCGTAGACGTAGGTCCCAGCATCCTTATGTTAGGTGCCGGAAGAGGTTGTGTGAAGAGCATGTGGAAGTGACAGGATTCTCCTCAGGTGTATCTGATCTCAATGCAGACATTGCAAACGTCCTTGTTCAATGAGAGTGTAGCTCGGTCCTAGCTCCCATCAAAGTGTCTAGCAGACATCTGCCTGCAAAGCATACACACTTCCGAGAGTTGGGCTTATGGACTGTCCCTCCCACATCCTGCCTGCACGTACACCGCGCTCCTAACAGGCCTAGCCCCGATGCGTGCCTGAAGTGTTGTGAGAGGTAAGTGGAAAGTCCCGGCCCACAAGACTAGTGCATCCAAGCTCAACCCAGCGATTTCCTAGTATTTCCTGTGTGAGCCAGGTGCGACATCCTAAGTGCCATACGAGAGAAGCTAGCTGAACGCCTTGTCCGAAAGCAACTTACTTCGGAGAGTTGAGCTCACCCTCAGTCCCTCACAGTTGCACACTGCCTGCAGAAAGAGTTTCCAACATCTGCACCACAGCCGTTTGTCAGAGGCTTGTGAGACGCAAGTGGAATAAGCAGACCTGGAGGGTGTCTCCAGCTGCAGTGGAGTGGTATTCTGGGTACCTCCTGGCTTAGAACACTGTTACGTTCTCAGTGCCCGAGGAACGCAGCTAGTTGAAAGCTGGCTTGTAGGCGTGCTTCCTTGTGCGAGCTGAGTTCAGGGCAGGACCCTCCCGCATTCTGACTGCCCGTAGACGTAGGTCCCAGCATCCTTATGTTAGGTGCCGGAAGAGGTTGTGTGAAGAGCATGTGGAAGTGACAGGATTCTCCTCAGGTGTATCTGATCTCAATGCAGACATTGCAAACGTCCTTGTTCAATGAGAGTGTAGCTCGGTCCTAGCTCCCATCAAAGTGTCTAGCAGACATCTGCCTGCAAAGCATACACACTTCCGAGAGTTGGGCTTATGGACTGTCCCTCCCACATCCTGCCTGCACGTACACCGCGCTCCTAACAGGCCTAGCCCCGATGCGTGCCTGAAGTGTTGTGAGAGGTAAGTGGAAAGTCCCGGCCCACAAGACTAGTGCATCCAAGCTCAACCCAGCGATTTCCTAGTATTTCCTGTGTGAGCCAGGTGCGACATCCTAAGTGCCATACGAGAGAAGCTAGCTGAACGCCTTGTCCGAAAGCAACTTACTTCGGAGAGTTGAGCTCACCCTCAGTCCCTCACAGTTGCACACTGCCTGCAGAAAGAGTTTCCAACATCTGCACCACAGCCGTTTGTCAGAGGCTTGTGAGACGCAAGTGGAATAAGCAGACCTGGAGGGTGTCTCCAGCTGCAGTGGAGTGGTATTCTGGGTACCTCCTGGCTTAGAACACTGTTACGTTCTCAGTGCCCGAGGAACGCAGCTAGTTGAAAGCTGGCTTGTAGGCGTGCTTCCTTGTGCGAGCTGAGTTCAGGGCAGGACCCTCCCGCATTCTGACTGCCCGTAGACGTAGGTCCCAGCATCCTTATGTTAGGTGCCGGAAGAGGTTGTGTGAAGAGCATGTGGAAGTGACAGGATTCTCCTCAGGTGTATCTGATCTCAATGCAGACATTGCAAACGTCCTTGTTCAATGAGAGTGTAGCTCGGTCCTAGCTCCCATCAAAGTGTCTAGCAGACATCTGCCTGCAAAGCATACACACTTCCGAGAGTTGGGCTTATGGACTGTCCCTCCCACATCCTGCCTGCACGTACACCGCGCTCCTAACAGGCCTAGCCCCGATGCGTGCCTGAAGTGTTGTGAGAGGTAAGTGGAAAGTCCCGGCCCACAAGACTAGTGCATCCAAGCTCAACCCAGCGATTTCCTAGTATTTCCTGTGTGAGCCAGGTGCGACATCCTAAGTGCCATACGAGAGAAGCTAGCTGAACGCCTTGTCCGAAAGCAACTTACTTCGGAGAGTTGAGCTCACCCTCAGTCCCTCACAGTTGCACACTGCCTGCAGAAAGAGTTTCCAACATCTGCACCACAGCCGTTTGTCAGAGGCTTGTGAGACGCAAGTGGAATAAGCAGACCTGGAGGGTGTCTCCAGCTGCAGTGGAGTGGTATTCTGGGTACCTCCTGGCTTAGAACACTGTTACGTTCTCAGTGCCCGAGGAACGCAGCTAGTTGAAAGCTGGCTTGTAGGCGTGCTTCCTTGTGCGAGCTGAGTTCAGGGCAGGACCCTCCCGCATTCTGACTGCCCGTAGACGTAGGTCCCAGCATCCTTATGTTAGGTGCCGGAAGAGGTTGTGTGAAGAGCATGTGGAAGTGACAGGATTCTCCTCAGGTGTATCTGATCTCAATGCAGACATTGCAAACGTCCTTGTTCAATGAGAGTGTAGCTCGGTCCTAGCTCCCATCAAAGTGTCTAGCAGACATCTGCCTGCAAAGCATACACACTTCCGAGAGTTGGGCTTATGGACTGTCCCTCCCACATCCTGCCTGCACGTACACCGCGCTCCTAACAGGCCTAGCCCCGATGCGTGCCTGAAGTGTTGTGAGAGGTAAGTGGAAAGTCCCGGCCCACAAGACTAGTGCATCCAAGCTCAACCCAGCGATTTCCTAGTATTTCCTGTGTGAGCCAGGTGCGACATCCTAAGTGCCATACGAGAGAAGCTAGCTGAACGCCTTGTCCGAAAGCAACTTACTTCGGAGAGTTGAGCTCACCCTCAGTCCCTCACAGTTGCACACTGCCTGCAGAAAGAGTTTCCAACATCTGCACCACAGCCGTTTGTCAGAGGCTTGTGAGACGCAAGTGGAATAAGCAGACCTGGAGGGTGTCTCCAGCTGCAGTGGAGTGGTATTCTGGGTACCTCCTGGCTTAGAACACTGTTACGTTCTCAGTGCCCGAGGAACGCAGCTAGTTGAAAGCTGGCTTGTAGGCGTGCTTCCTTGTGCGAGCTGAGTTCAGGGCAGGACCCTCCCGCATTCTGACTGCCCGTAGACGTAGGTCCCAGCATCCTTATGTTAGGTGCCGGAAGAGGTTGTGTGAAGAGCATGTGGAAGTGACAGGATTCTCCTCAGGTGTATCTGATCTCAATGCAGACATTGCAAACGTCCTTGTTCAATGAGAGTGTAGCTCGGTCCTAGCTCCCATCAAAGTGTCTAGCAGACATCTGCCTGCAAAGCATACACACTTCCGAGAGTTGGGCTTATGGACTGTCCCTCCCACATCCTGCCTGCACGTACACCGCGCTCCTAACAGGCCTAGCCCCGATGCGTGCCTGAAGTGTTGTGAGAGGTAAGTGGAAAGTCCCGGCCCACAAGACTAGTGCATCCAAGCTCAACCCAGCGATTTCCTAGTATTTCCTGTGTGAGCCAGGTGCGACATCCTAAGTGCCATACGAGAGAAGCTAGCTGAACGCCTTGTCCGAAAGCAACTTACTTCGGAGAGTTGAGCTCACCCTCAGTCCCTCACAGTTGCACACTGCCTGCAGAAAGAGTTTCCAACATCTGCACCACAGCCGTTTGTCAGAGGCTTGTGAGACGCAAGTGGAATAAGCAGACCTGGAGGGTGTCTCCAGCTGCAGTGGAGTGGTATTCTGGGTACCTCCTGGCTTAGAACACTGTTACGTTCTCAGTGCCCGAGGAACGCAGCTAGTTGAAAGCTGGCTTGTAGGCGTGCTTCCTTGTGCGAGCTGAGTTCAGGGCAGGACCCTCCCGCATTCTGACTGCCCGTAGACGTAGGTCCCAGCATCCTTATGTTAGGTGCCGGAAGAGGTTGTGTGAAGAGCATGTGGAAGTGACAGGATTCTCCTCAGGTGTATCTGATCTCAATGCAGACATTGCAAACGTCCTTGTTCAATGAGAGTGTAGCTCGGTCCTAGCTCCCATCAAAGTGTCTAGCAGACATCTGCCTGCAAAGCATACACACTTCCGAGAGTTGGGCTTATGGACTGTCCCTCCCACATCCTGCCTGCACGTACACCGCGCTCCTAACAGGCCTAGCCCCGATGCGTGCCTGAAGTGTTGTGAGAGGTAAGTGGAAAGTCCCGGCCAACAAGACTAGTGCATCCAAGCTCAACCCAGCGATTTCCTAGTATTTCCTGTGTGAGCCAGGTGCGACATCCTAAGTGCCATACGAGAGAAGCTAGCTGAACGCCTTGTCCGAAAGCAACTTACTTCGGAGAGTTGAGCTCACCCTCAGTCCTCACAGTTGCACACTGCCTGCAGAAAGAGTTTCCAACATCTGCACCACAGCCGTTTGTCAGAGGCTTGTGAGACGCAAGTGGAATAAGCAGACCTGGAGGGTGTCTCCAGCTGCAGTGGAGTGGTATTCTGGGTACCTCCTGGCTTAGAACACTGTTACGTTCTCAGTGCCCGAGGAACGCAGCTAGTTGAAAGCTGGCTTGTAGGCGTGCTTCCTTCTGTGAGCTGAGTTCAGGGCAGGAACCTCCCGCATTCTGTTCTTGGGTATACTCTCTTGTCTTGGTGGAGCACTTCTGGTGAAGTTAATGCATGACATCAATTTGAGACAAATTTTCCAGAGACTTTGCATCTGAATCTTTAGTTGACTCTTATATTTGATAGTTAGCTCAGCAGTATATTAAGTACAAGTTGGAAACCATTTCCCTCAGAATTTTGAAGGCTTTGCTCCATTGTCTTCCAGCTTCAAGTATTGCCATGGAAATCCAGTGTTATTCTGATTCTTGATTACTTGTATTTTACCTGTTCTCCCCCAGAAAACATTCACAATATAATGTGTCAGGTGTTTTGTTCTGTTTTCACTCATTAGGTTATTTATTCAGTGAGACTTTTTTTTTTTTTTTCAGTGAGACTTTCAATGAGGTAACATCCTTCAAGTCTGGGAAATTTTCTTGTATTATTTATTTTTTATTTTTTATTTTTTGGAATTCAAAACTCTCTATATTAAAAATAAAACCACGACAGAGTGGCAGTCTCAAGGGTCTGAGACACTCAGCAGAGATTGGAAATGGCAGTTGTGACTGGGCTGAGGCCTCACGAGAGGACCAGGGCAGGGCCCGGGATGGGGTAGGGGTGACTTAGGAGGCCAGGACCCCCATGCGGACCACCTCCTCAGCCCTGCTTCCCGGGGGGCCCGCTGCACCCCACTGTCCTCAGCTTCCACATCTGAGTCGCTCATCTCCCCATCAGAGAAGTAGCCATCAGTCTCAGTGTCAAAGTGTAGGCTGACCTTGGGCCTCTCGGCGACAGTGGAGGGCGGTCCTGTCCCAGCATCAGGCCTGGCACCTGGCGATCTCTGGGTTCCCTTGTCGCGGGGCAGCCGGAGCCAGCCCAAGGGCTTGGGGCTCACTGTAGGGCCAGGCACTTGGACATTCGAGTCGGCAGCCATTGGGGCTGTCTCGTCCGGGGTCTCGGGGGCCAGAGGAGGAGGGCTCTCGGGGGTCGCTGGAACAGGACAGTCCCCAGCTGCAGGGCTAGATGGTATTCTGGGTACCTCCTGGCTTAGAACACTGTTACGTTCTCAGTGCCCGAGGAACGCAGCTAGTTGAAAGCTGGCTTGTAGGCGTGCTTCCTTGTGCGAGCTGAGTTCAGGGCAGGACCCTCCCGCATTCTGACTGCCCGTAGACGTAGGTCCCAGCATCCTTATGTTAGGTGCCGGAAGAGGTTGTGTGAAGAGCATGTGGAAGTGACAGGATTCTCCTCAGGTGTATCTGATCTCAATGCAGACATTGCAAACGTCCTTGTTCAATGAGAGTGTAGCTCGGTCCTAGCTCCCATCAAAGTGTCTAGCAGACATCTGCCTGCAAAGCATACACACTTCCGAGAGTTGGGCTAATGGACTGTCCCTCCCACATCCTGCCTGCAGTACACCGCGCTCCTAACAGGCCTAGCCCCGATGCGTGCCTGAAGTGTTGTGAGAGGTAAGTGGAAAGTCCCGGCCCACAAGACTAGTGCATCCAAGCTCAACCCAGCGATTTCCTAGTATTTCCTGTGTGAGCCAGGTGCGACATCCTAAGTGCCATACGAGAGAAGCTAGCTGAACGCCTTGTCCGAAAGCAACTTACTTCGGAGAGTTGAGCTCACCCTCAGTCCCTCACAGTTGCACACTGCCTGCAGAAAGAGTTTCCAACATCTGCACCACAGCCGTTTGTCAGAGGCTTGTGAGACGCAAGTGGAATAAGCAGACCTGGAGGGTGTCTCCAGCTGCAGTGGAGTGGTATTCTGGGTACCTCCTGGCTTAGAACACTGTTACGTTCTCAGTGCCCGAGGAACGCAGCTAGTTGAAAGCTGGCTTGTAGGCGTGCTTCCTTGTGCGAGCTGAGTTCAGGGCAGGACCCTCCCGCATTCTGACTGCCCGTAGACGTAGGTCCCAGCATCCTTATGTTAGGTGCCGGAAGAGGTTGTGTGAAGAGCATGTGGAAGTGACAGGATTCTCCTCAGGTGTATCTGATCTCAATGCAGACATTGCAAACGTCCTTGTTCAATGAGAGTGTAGCTCGGTCCTAGCTCCCATCAAAGTGTCTAGCAGACATCTGCCTGCAAAGCATACACACTTCCGAGAGTTGGGCTTATGGACTGTCCCTCCCACATCCTGCCTGCACGTACACCGCGCTCCTAACAGGCCTAGCCCCGATGCGTGCCTGAAGTGTTGTGAGAGGTAAGTGGAAAGTCCCGGCCCACAAGACTAGTGCATCCAAGCTCAACCCAGCGATTTCCTAGTATTTCCTGTGTGAGCCAGGTGCGACATCCTAAGTGCCATACGAGAGAAGCTAGCTGAACGCCTTGTCCGAAAGCAACTTACTTCGGAGAGTTGAGCTCACCCTCAGTCCCTCACAGTTGCACACTGCCTGCAGAAAGAGTTTCCAACATCTGCACCACAGCCGTTTGTCAGAGGCTTGTGAGACGCAAGTGGAATAAGCAGACCTGGAGGGTGTCTCCAGCTGCAGTGGAGTGGTATTCTGGGTACCTCCTGGCTTAGAACACTGTTACGTTCTCAGTGCCCGAGGAACGCAGCTAGTTGAAAGCTGGCTTGTAGGCGTGCTTCCTTGTGCGAGCTGAGTTCAGGGCAGGACCCTCCCGCATTCTGACTGCCCGTAGACGTAGGTCCCAGCATCCTTATGTTAGGTGCCGGAAGAGGTTGTGTGAAGAGCATGTGGAAGTGACAGGATTCTCCTCAGGTGTATCTGATCTCAATGCAGACATTGCAAACGTCCTTGTTCAATGAGAGTGTAGCTCGGTCCTAGCTCCCATCAAAGTGTCTAGCAGACATCTGCCTGCAAAGCATACACACTTCCGAGAGTTGGGCTTATGGACTGTCCCTCCCACATCCTGCCTGCACGTACACCGCGCTCCTAACAGGCCTAGCCCCGATGCGTGCCTGAAGTGTTGTGAGAGGTAAGTGGAAAGTCCCGGCCCACAAGACTAGTGCATCCAAGCTCAACCCAGCGATTTCCTAGTATTTCCTGTGTGAGCCAGGTGCGACATCCTAAGTGCCATACGAGAGAAGCTAGCTGAACGCCTTGTCCGAAAGCAACTTACTTCGGAGAGTTGAGCTCACCCTCAGTCCCTCACAGTTGCACACTGCCTGCAGAAAGAGTTTCCAACATCTGCACCACAGCCGTTTGTCAGAGGCTTGTGAGACGCAAGTGGAATAAGCAGACCTGGAGGGTGTCTCCAGCTGCAGTGGAGTGGTATTCTGGGTACCTCCTGGCTTAGAACACTGTTACGTTCTCAGTGCCCGAGGAACGCAGCTAGTTGAAAGCTGGCTTGTAGGCGTGCTTCCTTGTGCGAGCTGAGTTCAGGGCAGGACCCTCCCGCATTCTGACTGCCCGTAGACGTAGGTCCCAGCATCCTTATGTTAGGTGCCGGAAGAGGTTGTGTGAAGAGCATGTGGAAGTGACAGGATTCTCCTCAGGTGTATCTGATCTCAATGCAGACATTGCAAACGTCCTTGTTCAATGAGAGTGTAGCTCGGTCCTAGCTCCCATCAAAGTGTCTAGCAGACATCTGCCTGCAAAGCATACACACTTCCGAGAGTTGGGCTTATGGACTGTCCCTCCCACATCCTGCCTGCACGTACACCGCGCTCCTAACAGGCCTAGCCCCGATGCGTGCCTGAAGTGTTGTGAGAGGTAAGTGGAAAGTCCCGGCCCACAAGACTAGTGCATCCAAGCTCAACCCAGCGATTTCCTAGTATTTCCTGTGTGAGCCAGGTGCGACATCCTAAGTGCCATACGAGAGAAGCTAGCTGAACGCCTTGTCCGAAAGCAACTTACTTCGGAGAGTTGAGCTCACCCTCAGTCCCTCACAGTTGCACACTGCCTGCAGAAAGAGTTTCCAACATCTGCACCACAGCCGTTTGTCAGAGGCTTGTGAGACGCAAGTGGAATAAGCAGACCTGGAGGGTGTCTCCAGCTGCAGTGGAGTGGTATTCTGGGTACCTCCTGGCTTAGAACACTGTTACGTTCTCAGTGCCCGAGGAACGCAGCTAGTTGAAAGCTGGCTTGTAGGCGTGCTTCCTTGTGCGAGCTGAGTTCAGGGCAGGACCCTCCCGCATTCTGACTGCCCGTAGACGTAGGTCCCAGCATCCTTATGTTAGGTGCCGGAAGAGGTTGTGTGAAGAGCATGTGGAAGTGACAGGATTCTCCTCAGGTGTATCTGATCTCAATGCAGACATTGCAAACGTCCTTGTTCAATGAGAGTGTAGCTCGGTCCTAGCTCCCATCAAAGTGTCTAGCAGACATCTGCCTGCAAAGCATACACACTTCCGAGAGTTGGGCTTATGGACTGTCCCTCCCACATCCTGCCTGCACGTACACCGCGCTCCTAACAGGCCTAGCCCCGATGCGTGCCTGAAGTGTTGTGAGAGGTAAGTGGAAAGTCCCGGCCCACAAGACTAGTGCATCCAAGCTCAACCCAGCGATTTCCTAGTATTTCCTGTGTGAGCCAGGTGCGACATCCTAAGTGCCATACGAGAGAAGCTAGCTGAACGCCTTGTCCGAAAGCAACTTACTTCGGAGAGTTGAGCTCACCCTCAGTCCCTCACAGTTGCACACTGCCTGCAGAAAGAGTTTCCAACATCTGCACCACAGCCGTTTGTCAGAGGCTTGTGAGACGCAAGTGGAATAAGCAGACCTGGAGGGTGTCTCCAGCTGCAGTGGAGTGGTATTCTGGGTACCTCCTGGCTTAGAACACTGTTACGTTCTCAGTGCCCGAGGAACGCAGCTAGTTGAAAGCTGGCTTGTAGGCGTGCTTCCTTGTGCGAGCTGAGTTCAGGGCAGGACCCTCCCGCATTCTGACTGCCCGTAGACGTAGGTCCCAGCATCCTTATGTTAGGTGCCGGAAGAGGTTGTGTGAAGAGCATGTGGAAGTGACAGGATTCTCCTCAGGTGTATCTGATCTCAATGCAGACATTGCAAACGTCCTTGTTCAATGAGAGTGTAGCTCGGTCCTAGCTCCCATCAAAGTGTCTAGCAGACATCTGCCTGCAAAGCATACACACTTCCGAGAGTTGGGCTTATGGACTGTCCCTCCCACATCCTGCCTGCACGTACACCGCGCTCCTAACAGGCCTAGCCCCGATGCGTGCCTGAAGTGTTGTGAGAGGTAAGTGGAAAGTCCCGGCCCACAAGACTAGTGCATCCAAGCTCAACCCAGCGATTTCCTAGTATTTCCTGTGTGAGCCAGGTGCGACATCCTAAGTGCCATACGAGAGAAGCTAGCTGAACGCCTTGTCCGAAAGCAACTTACTTCGGAGAGTTGAGCTCACCCTCAGTCCCTCACAGTTGCACACTGCCTGCAGAAAGAGTTTCCAACATCTGCACCACAGCCGTTTGTCAGAGGCTTGTGAGACGCAAGTGGAATAAGCAGACCTGGAGGGTGTCTCCAGCTGCAGTGGAGTGGTATTCTGGGTACCTCCTGGCTTAGAACACTGTTACGTTCTCAGTGCCCGAGGAACGCAGCTAGTTGAAAGCTGGCTTGTAGGCGTGCTTCCTTGTGCGAGCTGAGTTCAGGGCAGGACCCTCCCGCATTCTGACTGCCCGTAGACGTAGGTCCCAGCATCCTTATGTTAGGTGCCGGAAGAGGTTGTGTGAAGAGCATGTGGAAGTGACAGGATTCTCCTCAGGTGTATCTGATCTCAATGCAGACATTGCAAACGTCCTTGTTCAATGAGAGTGTAGCTCGGTCCTAGCTCCCATCAAAGTGTCTAGCAGACATCTGCCTGCAAAGCATACACACTTCCGAGAGTTGGGCTTATGGACTGTCCCTCCCACATCCTGCCTGCACGTACACCGCGCTCCTAACAGGCCTAGCCCCGATGCGTGCCTGAAGTGTTGTGAGAGGTAAGTGGAAAGTCCCGGCCCACAAGACTAGTGCATCCAAGCTCAACCCAGCGATTTCCTAGTATTTCCTGTGTGAGCCAGGTGCGACATCCTAAGTGCCATACGAGAGAAGCTAGCTGAACGCCTTGTCCGAAAGCAACTTACTTCGGAGAGTTGAGCTCACCCTCAGTCCCTCACAGTTGCACACTGCCTGCAGAAAGAGTTTCCAACATCTGCACCACAGCCGTTTGTCAGAGGCTTGTGAGACGCAAGTGGAATAAGCAGACCTGGAGGGTGTCTCCAGCTGCAGTGGAGTGGTATTCTGGGTACCTCCTGGCTTAGAACACTGTTACGTTCTCAGTGCCCGAGGAACGCAGCTAGTTGAAAGCTGGCTTGTAGGCGTGCTTCCTTGTGCGAGCTGAGTTCAGGGCAGGACCCTCCCGCATTCTGACTGCCCGTAGACGTAGGTCCCAGCATCCTTATGTTAGGTGCCGGAAGAGGTTGTGTGAAGAGCATGTGGAAGTGACAGGATTCTCCTCAGGTGTATCTGATCTCAATGCAGACATTGCAAACGTCCTTGTTCAATGAGAGTGTAGCTCGGTCCTAGCTCCCATCAAAGTGTCTAGCAGACATCTGCCTGCAAAGCATACACACTTCCGAGAGTTGGGCTTATGGACTGTCCCTCCCACATCCTGCCTGCACGTACACCGCGCTCCTAACAGGCCTAGCCCCGATGCGTGCCTGAAGTGTTGTGAGAGGTAAGTGGAAAGTCCCGGCCCACAAGACTAGTGCATCCAAGCTCAACCCAGCGATTTCCTAGTATTTCCTGTGTGAGCCAGGTGCGACATCCTAAGTGCCATACGAGAGAAGCTAGCTGAACGCCTTGTCCGAAAGCAACTTACTTCGGAGAGTTGAGCTCACCCTCAGTCCCTCACAGTTGCACACTGCCTGCAGAAAGAGTTTCCAACATCTGCACCACAGCCGTTTGTCAGAGGCTTGTGAGACGCAAGTGGAATAAGCAGACCTGGAGGGTGTCTCCAGCTGCAGTGGAGTGGTATTCTGGGTACCTCCTGGCTTAGAACACTGTTACGTTCTCAGTGCCCGAGGAACGCAGCTAGTTGAAAGCTGGCTTGTAGGCGTGCTTCCTTGTGCGAGCTGAGTTCAGGGCAGGACCCTCCCGCATTCTGACTGCCCGTAGACGTAGGTCCCAGCATCCTTATGTTAGGTGCCGGAAGAGGTTGTGTGAAGAGCATGTGGAAGTGACAGGATTCTCCTCAGGTGTATCTGATCTCAATGCAGACATTGCAAACGTCCTTGTTCAATGAGAGTGTAGCTCGGTCCTAGCTCCCATCAAAGTGTCTAGCAGACATCTGCCTGCAAAGCATACACACTTCCGAGAGTTGGGCTTATGGACTGTCCCTCCCACATCCTGCCTGCACGTACACCGCGCTCCTAACAGGCCTAGCCCCGATGCGTGCCTGAAGTGTTGTGAGAGGTAAGTGGAAAGTCCCGGCCCACAAGACTAGTGCATCCAAGCTCAACCCAGCGATTTCCTAGTATTTCCTGTGTGAGCCAGGTGCGACATCCTAAGTGCCATACGAGAGAAGCTAGCTGAACGCCTTGTCCGAAAGCAACTTACTTCGGAGAGTTGAGCTCACCCTCAGTCCCTCACAGTTGCACACTGCCTGCAGAAAGAGTTTCCAACATCTGCACCACAGCCGTTTGTCAGAGGCTTGTGAGACGCAAGTGGAATAAGCAGACCTGGAGGGTGTCTCCAGCTGCAGTGGAGTGGTATTCTGGGTACCTCCTGGCTTAGAACACTGTTACGTTCTCAGTGCCCGAGGAACGCAGCTAGTTGAAAGCTGGCTTGTAGGCGTGCTTCCTTGTGCGAGCTGAGTTCAGGGCAGGACCCTCCCGCATTCTGACTGCCCGTAGACGTAGGTCCCAGCATCCTTATGTTAGGTGCCGGAAGAGGTTGTGTGAAGAGCATGTGGAAGTGACAGGATTCTCCTCAGGTGTATCTGATCTCAATGCAGACATTGCAAACGTCCTTGTTCAATGAGAGTGTAGCTCGGTCCTAGCTCCCATCAAAGTGTCTAGCAGACATCTGCCTGCAAAGCATACACACTTCCGAGAGTTGGGCTTATGGACTGTCCCTCCCACATCCTGCCTGCACGTACACCGCGCTCCTAACAGGCCTAGCCCCGATGCGTGCCTGAAGTGTTGTGAGAGGTAAGTGGAAAGTCCCGGCCCACAAGACTAGTGCATCCAAGCTCAACCCAGCGATTTCCTAGTATTTCCTGTGTGAGCCAGGTGCGACATCCTAAGTGCCATACGAGAGAAGCTAGCTGAACGCCTTGTCCGAAAGCAACTTACTTCGGAGAGTTGAGCTCACCCTCAGTCCCTCACAGTTGCACACTGCCTGCAGAAAGAGTTTCCAACATCTGCACCACAGCCGTTTGTCAGAGGCTTGTGAGACGCAAGTGGAATAAGCAGACCTGGAGGGTGTCTCCAGCTGCAGTGGAGTGGTATTCTGGGTACCTCCTGGCTTAGAACACTGTTACGTTCTCAGTGCCCGAGGAACGCAGCTAGTTGAAAGCTGGCTTGTAGGCGTGCTTCCTTGTGCGAGCTGAGTTCAGGGCAGGACCCTCCCGCATTCTGACTGCCCGTAGACGTAGGTCCCAGCATCCTTATGTTAGGTGCCGGAAGAGGTTGTGTGAAGAGCATGTGGAAGTGACAGGATTCTCCTCAGGTGTATCTGATCTCAATGCAGACATTGCAAACGTCCTTGTTCAATGAGAGTGTAGCTCGGTCCTAGCTCCCATCAAAGTGTCTAGCAGACATCTGCCTGCAAAGCATACACACTTCCGAGAGTTGGGCTTATGGACTGTCCCTCCCACATCCTGCCTGCACGTACACCGCGCTCCTAACAGGCCTAGCCCCGATGCGTGCCTGAAGTGTTGTGAGAGGTAAGTGGAAAGTCCCGGCCCACAAGACTAGTGCATCCAAGCTCAACCCAGCGATTTCCTAGTATTTCCTGTGTGAGCCAGGTGCGACATCCTAAGTGCCATACGAGAGAAGCTAGCTGAACGCCTTGTCCGAAAGCAACTTACTTCGGAGAGTTGAGCTCACCCTCAGTCCCTCACAGTTGCACACTGCCTGCAGAAAGAGTTTCCAACATCTGCACCACAGCCGTTTGTCAGAGGCTTGTGAGACGCAAGTGGAATAAGCAGACCTGGAGGGTGTCTCCAGCTGCAGTGGAGTGGTATTCTGGGTACCTCCTGGCTTAGAACACTGTTACGTTCTCAGTGCCCGAGGAACGCAGCTAGTTGAAAGCTGGCTTGTAGGCGTGCTTCCTTGTGCGAGCTGAGTTCAGGGCAGGACCCTCCCGCATTCTGACTGCCCGTAGACGTAGGTCCCAGCATCCTTATGTTAGGTGCCGGAAGAGGTTGTGTGAAGAGCATGTGGAAGTGACAGGATTCTCCTCAGGTGTATCTGATCTCAATGCAGACATTGCAAACGTCCTTGTTCAATGAGAGTGTAGCTCGGTCCTAGCTCCCATCAAAGTGTCTAGCAGACATCTGCCTGCAAAGCATACACACTTCCGAGAGTTGGGCTTATGGACTGTCCCTCCCACATCCTGCCTGCACGTACACCGCGCTCCTAACAGGCCTAGCCCCGATGCGTGCCTGAAGTGTTGTGAGAGGTAAGTGGAAAGTCCCGGCCCACAAGACTAGTGCATCCAAGCTCAACCCAGCGATTTCCTAGTATTTCCTGTGTGAGCCAGGTGCGACATCCTAAGTGCCATACGAGAGAAGCTAGCTGAACGCCTTGTCCGAAAGCAACTTACTTCGGAGAGTTGAGCTCACCCTCAGTCCCTCACAGTTGCACACTGCCTGCAGAAAGAGTTTCCAACATCTGCACCACAGCCGTTTGTCAGAGGCTTGTGAGACGCAAGTGGAATAAGCAGACCTGGAGGGTGTCTCCAGCTGCAGTGGAGTGGTATTCTGGGTACCTCCTGGCTTAGAACACTGTTACGTTCTCAGTGCCCGAGGAACGCAGCTAGTTGAAAGCTGGCTTGTAGGCGTGCTTCCTTGTGCGAGCTGAGTTCAGGGCAGGACCCTCCCGCATTCTGACTGCCCGTAGACGTAGGTCCCAGCATCCTTATGTTAGGTGCCGGAAGAGGTTGTGTGAAGAGCATGTGGAAGTGACAGGATTCTCCTCAGGTGTATCTGATCTCAATGCAGACATTGCAAACGTCCTTGTTCAATGAGAGTGTAGCTCGGTCCTAGCTCCCATCAAAGTGTCTAGCAGACATCTGCCTGCAAAGCATACACACTTCCGAGAGTTGGGCTTATGGACTGTCCCTCCCACATCCTGCCTGCACGTACACCGCGCTCCTAACAGGCCTAGCCCCGATGCGTGCCTGAAGTGTTGTGAGAGGTAAGTGGAAAGTCCCGGCCCACAAGACTAGTGCATCCAAGCTCAACCCAGCGATTTCCTAGTATTTCCTGTGTGAGCCAGGTGCGACATCCTAAGTGCCATACGAGAGAAGCTAGCTGAACGCCTTGTCCGAAAGCAACTTACTTCGGAGAGTTGAGCTCACCCTCAGTCCCTCACAGTTGCACACTGCCTGCAGAAAGAGTTTCCAACATCTGCACCACAGCCGTTTGTCAGAGGCTTGTGAGACGCAAGTGGAATAAGCAGACCTGGAGGGTGTCTCCAGCTGCAGTGGAGTGGTATTCTGGGTACCTCCTGGCTTAGAACACTGTTACGTTCTCAGTGCCCGAGGAACGCAGCTAGTTGAAAGCTGGCTTGTAGGCGTGCTTCCTTGTGCGAGCTGAGTTCAGGGCAGGACCCTCCCGCATTCTGACTGCCCGTAGACGTAGGTCCCAGCATCCTTATGTTAGGTGCCGGAAGAGGTTGTGTGAAGAGCATGTGGAAGTGACAGGATTCTCCTCAGGTGTATCTGATCTCAATGCAGACATTGCAAACGTCCTTGTTCAATGAGAGTGTAGCTCGGTCCTAGCTCCCATCAAAGTGTCTAGCAGACATCTGCCTGCAAAGCATACACACTTCCGAGAGTTGGGCTTATGGACTGTCCCTCCCACATCCTGCCTGCACGTACACCGCGCTCCTAACAGGCCTAGCCCCGATGCGTGCCTGAAGTGTTGTGAGAGGTAAGTGGAAAGTCCCGGCCCACAAGACTAGTGCATCCAAGCTCAACCCAGCGATTTCCTAGTATTTCCTGTGTGAGCCAGGTGCGACATCCTAAGTGCCATACGAGAGAAGCTAGCTGAACGCCTTGTCCGAAAGCAACTTACTTCGGAGAGTTGAGCTCACCCTCAGTCCCTCACAGTTGCACACTGCCTGCAGAAAGAGTTTCCAACATCTGCACCACAGCCGTTTGTCAGAGGCTTGTGAGACGCAAGTGGAATAAGCAGACCTGGAGGGTGTCTCCAGCTGCAGTGGAGTGGTATTCTGGGTACCTCCTGGCTTAGAACACTGTTACGTTCTCAGTGCCCGAGGAACGCAGCTAGTTGAAAGCTGGCTTGTAGGCGTGCTTCCTTGTGCGAGCTGAGTTCAGGGCAGGACCCTCCCGCATTCTGACTGCCCGTAGACGTAGGTCCCAGCATCCTTATGTTAGGTGCCGGAAGAGGTTGTGTGAAGAGCATGTGGAAGTGACAGGATTCTCCTCAGGTGTATCTGATCTCAATGCAGACATTGCAAACGTCCTTGTTCAATGAGAGTGTAGCTCGGTCCTAGCTCCCATCAAAGTGTCTAGCAGACATCTGCCTGCAAAGCATACACACTTCCGAGAGTTGGGCTTATGGACTGTCCCTCCCACATCCTGCCTGCACGTACACCGCGCTCCTAACAGGCCTAGCCCCGATGCGTGCCTGAAGTGTTGTGAGAGGTAAGTGGAAAGTCCCGGCCCACAAGACTAGTGCATCCAAGCTCAACCCAGCGATTTCCTAGTATTTCCTGTGTGAGCCAGGTGCGACATCCTAAGTGCCATACGAGAGAAGCTAGCTGAACGCCTTGTCCGAAAGCAACTTACTTCGGAGAGTTGAGCTCACCCTCAGTCCCTCACAGTTGCACACTGCCTGCAGAAAGAGTTTCCAACATCTGCACCACAGCCGTTTGTCAGAGGCTTGTGAGACGCAAGTGGAATAAGCAGACCTGGAGGGTGTCTCCAGCTGCAGTGGAGTGGTATTCTGGGTACCTCCTGGCTTAGAACACTGTTACGTTCTCAGTGCCCGAGGAACGCAGCTAGTTGAAAGCTGGCTTGTAGGCGTGCTTCCTTGTGCGAGCTGAGTTCAGGGCAGGACCCTCCCGCATTCTGACTGCCCGTAGACGTAGGTCCCAGCATCCTTATGTTAGGTGCCGGAAGAGGTTGTGTGAAGAGCATGTGGAAGTGACAGGATTCTCCTCAGGTGTATCTGATCTCAATGCAGACATTGCAAACGTCCTTGTTCAATGAGAGTGTAGCTCGGTCCTAGCTCCCATCAAAGTGTCTAGCAGACATCTGCCTGCAAAGCATACACACTTCCGAGAGTTGGGCTTATGGACTGTCCCTCCCACATCCTGCCTGCACGTACACCGCGCTCCTAACAGGCCTAGCCCCGATGCGTGCCTGAAGTGTTGTGAGAGGTAAGTGGAAAGTCCCGGCCCACAAGACTAGTGCATCCAAGCTCAACCCAGCGATTTCCTAGTATTTCCTGTGTGAGCCAGGTGCTACATCCTAAGTGCCATACGAGAGAAGCTAGCTGAACGCCTTGTCCGAAAGCAACTTACTTCGGAGAGTTGAGCTCACCCTCAGTCCCTCACAGTTGCACACTGCCTGCAGAAAGAGTTTCCAACATCTGCACCACAGCCGTTTGTCAGAGGCTTGTGAGACGCAAGTGGAATAAGCAGACCTGGAGGGTGTCTCCAGCTGCAGTGGAGTGGTATTCTGGGTACCTCCTGGCTTAGAACACTGTTACGTTCTCAGTGCCCGAGGAACGCAGCTAGTTGAAAGCTGGCTTGTAGGCGTGCTTCCTTGTGCGAGCTGAGTTCAGGGCAGGACCCTCCCGCATTCTGACTGCCCGTAGACGTAGGTCCCAGCATCCTTATGTTAGGTGCCGGAAGAGGTTGTGTGAAGAGCATGTGGAAGTGACAGGATTCTCCTCAGGTGTATCTGATCTCAATGCAGACATTGCAAACGTCCTTGTTCAATGAGAGTGTAGCTCGGTCCTAGCTCCCATCAAAGTGTCTAGCAGACATCTGCCTGCAAAGCATACACACTTCCGAGAGTTGGGCTTATGGACTGTCCCTCCCACATCCTGCCTGCACGTACACCGCGCTCCTAACAGGCCTAGCCCCGATGCGTGCCTGAAGTGTTGTGAGAGGTAAGTGGAAAGTCCCGGCCCACAAGACTAGTGCATCCAAGCTCAACCCAGCGATTTCCTAGTATTTCCTGTGTGAGCCAGGTGCGACATCCTAAGTGCCATACGAGAGAAGCTAGCTGAACGCCTTGTCCGAAAGCAACTTACTTCGGAGAGTTGAGCTCACCCTCAGTCCCTCACAGTTGCACACTGCCTGCAGAAAGAGTTTCCAACATCTGCACCACAGCCGTTTGTCAGAGGCTTGTGAGACGCAAGTGGAATAAGCAGACCTGGAGGGTGTCTCCAGCTGCAGTGGAGTGGTATTCTGGGTACCTCCTGGCTTAGAACACTGTTACGTTCTCAGTGCCCGAGGAACGCAGCTAGTTGAAAGCTGGCTTGTAGGCGTGCTTCCTTGTGCGAGCTGAGTTCAGGGCAGGACCCTCCCGCATTCTGACTGCCCGTAGACGTAGGTCCCAGCATCCTTATGTTAGGTGCCGGAAGAGGTTGTGTGAAGAGCATGTGGAAGTGACAGGATTCTCCTCAGGTGTATCTGATCTCAATGCAGACATTGCAAACGTCCTTGTTCAATGAGAGTGTAGCTCGGTCCTAGCTCCCATCAAAGTGTCTAGCAGACATCTGCCTGCAAAGCATACACACTTCCGAGAGTTGGGCTTATGGACTGTCCCTCCCACATCCTGCCTGCACGTACACCGCGCTCCTAACAGGCCTAGCCCCGATGCGTGCCTGAAGTGTTGTGAGAGGTAAGTGGAAAGTCCCGGCCCACAAGACTAGTGCATCCAAGCTCAACCCAGCGATTTCCTAGTATTTCCTGTGTGAGCCAGGTGCGACATCCTAAGTGCCATACGAGAGAAGCTAGCTGAACGCCTTGTCCGAAAGCAACTTACTTCGGAGAGTTGAGCTCACCCTCAGTCCCTCACAGTTGCACACTGCCTGCAGAAAGAGTTTCCAACATCTGCACCACAGCCGTTTGTCAGAGGCTTGTGAGACGCAAGTGGAATAAGCAGACCTGGAGGGTGTCTCCAGCTGCAGTGGAGTGGTATTCTGGGTACCTCCTGGCTTAGAACACTGTTACGTTCTCAGTGCCCGAGGAACGCAGCTAGTTGAAAGCTGGCTTGTAGG
>NW_024570770.1:0-11208 GCF_018345385.1 Vulpes lagopus | reverse complement strand
TTACTTCGGAGAGTTGAGCTCACCCTCAGTCCCTCACAGTTGCACACTGCCTGCAGAAAGAGTTTCCAACATCGGGGGGGGGGCGTAGGCTTGTGAGACGCAAGTGGAATAAGCAGACCTGGAGGGTGTCTCCAGCTGCAGTGGAGTGGTATTCTGGGTACCTCCTGGCTTAGAACACTGTTACGTTCTCAGTGCCCGAGGAACGCAGCTAGTTGAAAGCTGGCTTGTAGGCGTGCTTCCTTGTGCGAGCTGAGTTCAGGGCAGGACCCTCCCGCATTCTGACTGCCCGTAGACGTAGGTCCCAGCATCCTTATGTTAGGTGCCGGAAGAGGTTGTGTGAAGAGCATGTGGAAGTGACAGGATTCTCCTCAGGTGTATCTGATCTCAATGCAGACATTGCAAACGTCCTTGTTCAATGAGAGTGTAGCTCGGTCCTAGCTCCCATCAAAGTGTCTAGCAGACATCTGCCTGCAAAGCATACACACTTCCGAGAGTTGGGCTTATGGACTGTCCCTCCCACATCCTGCCTGCACGTACACCGCGCTCCTAACAGGCCTAGCCCCGATGCGTGCCTGAAGTGTTGTGAGAGGTAAGTGGAAAGTCCCGGCCCACAAGACTAGTGCATCCAAGCTCAACCCAGCGATTTCCTAGTATTTCCTGTGTGAGCCAGGTGCGACATCCTAAGTGCCATACGAGAGAAGCTAGCTGAACGCCTTGTCCGAAAGCAACTTACTTCGGAGAGTTGAGCTCACCCTCAGTCCCTCACAGTTGCACACTGCCTGCAGAAAGAGTTTCCAACATCTGCACCACAGCCGTTTGTCAGAGGCTTGTGAGACGCAAGTGGAATAAGCAGACCTGGAGGGTGTCTCCAGCTGCAGTGGAGTGGTATTCTGGGTACCTCCTGGCTTAGAACACTGTTACGTTCTCAGTGCCCGAGGAACGCAGCTAGTTGAAAGCTGGCTTGTAGGCGTGCTTCCTTGTGCGAGCTGAGTTCAGGGCAGGACCCTCCCGCATTCTGACTGCCCGTAGACGTAGGTCCCAGCATCCTTATGTTAGGTGCCGGAAGAGGTTGTGTGAAGAGCATGTGGAAGTGACAGGATTCTCCTCAGGTGTATCTGATCTCAATGCAGACATTGCAAACGTCCTTGTTCAATGAGAGTGTAGCTCGGTCCTAGCTCCCATCAAAGTGTCTAGCAGACATCTGCCTGCAAAGCATACACACTTCCGAGAGTTGGGCTTATGGACTGTCCCTCCCACATCCTGCCTGCACGTACACCGCGCTCCTAACAGGCCTAGCCCCGATGCGTGCCTGAAGTGTTGTGAGAGGTAAGTGGAAAGTCCCGGCCCACAAGACTAGTGCATCCAAGCTCAACCCAGCGATTTCCTAGTATTTCCTGTGTGAGCCAGGTGCGACATCCTAAGTGCCATACGAGAGAAGCTAGCTGAACGCCTTGTCCGAAAGCAACTTACTTCGGAGAGTTGAGCTCACCCTCAGTCCCTCACAGTTGCACACTGCCTGCAGAAAGAGTTTCCAACATCTGCACCACAGCCGTTTGTCAGAGGCTTGTGAGACGCAAGTGGAATAAGCAGACCTGGAGGGTGTCTCCAGCTGCAGTGGAGTGGTATTCTGGGTACCTCCTGGCTTAGAACACTGTTACGTTCTCAGTGCCCGAGGAACGCAGCTAGTTGAAAGCTGGCTTGTAGGCGTGCTTCCTTGTGCGAGCTGAGTTCAGGGCAGGACCCTCCCGCATTCTGACTGCCCGTAGACGTAGGTCCCAGCATCCTTATGTTAGGTGCCGGAAGAGGTTGTGTGAAGAGCATGTGGAAGTGACAGGATTCTCCTCAGGTGTATCTGATCTCAATGCAGACATTGCAAACGTCCTTGTTCAATGAGAGTGTAGCTCGGTCCTAGCTCCCATCAAAGTGTCTAGCAGACATCTGCCTGCAAAGCATACACACTTCCGAGAGTTGGGCTTATGGACTGTCCCTCCCACATCCTGCCTGCACGTACACCGCGCTCCTAACAGGCCTAGCCCCGATGCGTGCCTGAAGTGTTGTGAGAGGTAAGTGGAAAGTCCCGGCCCACAAGACTAGTGCATCCAAGCTCAACCCAGCGATTTCCTAGTATTTCCTGTGTGAGCCAGGTGCTACATCCTAAGTGCCATACGAGAGAAGCTAGCTGAACGCCTTGTCCGAAAGCAACTTACTTCGGAGAGTTGAGCTCACCCTCAGTCCCTCACAGTTGCACACTGCCTGCAGAAAGAGTTTCCAACATCTGCACCACAGCCGTTTGTCAGAGGCTTGTGAGACGCAAGTGGAATAAGCAGACCTGGAGGGTGTCTCCAGCTGCAGTGGAGTGGTATTCTGGGTACCTCCTGGCTTAGAACACTGTTACGTTCTCAGTGCCCGAGGAACGCAGCTAGTTGAAAGCTGGCTTGTAGGCGTGCTTCCTTGTGCGAGCTGAGTTCAGGGCAGGACCCTCCCGCATTCTGACTGCCCGTAGACGTAGGTCCCAGCATCCTTATGTTAGGTGCCGGAAGAGGTTGTGTGAAGAGCATGTGGAAGTGACAGGATTCTCCTCAGGTGTATCTGATCTCAATGCAGACATTGCAAACGTCCTTGTTCAATGAGAGTGTAGCTCGGTCCTAGCTCCCATCAAAGTGTCTAGCAGACATCTGCCTGCAAAGCATACACACTTCCGAGAGTTGGGCTTATGGACTGTCCCTCCCACATCCTGCCTGCACGTACACCGCGCTCCTAACAGGCCTAGCCCCGATGCGTGCCTGAAGTGTTGTGAGAGGTAAGTGGAAAGTCCCGGCCCACAAGACTAGTGCATCCAAGCTCAACCCAGCGATTTCCTAGTATTTCCTGTGTGAGCCAGGTGCTACATCCTAAGTGCCATACGAGAGAAGCTAGCTGAACGCCTTGTCCGAAAGCAACTTACTTCGGAGAGTTGAGCTCACCCTCAGTCCCTCACAGTTGCACACTGCCTGCAGAAAGAGTTTCCAACATCTGCACCACAGCCGTTTGTCAGAGGCTTGTGAGACGCAAGTGGAATAAGCAGACCTGGAGGGTGTCTCCAGCTGCAGTGGAGTGGTATTCTGGGTACCTCCTGGCTTAGAACACTGTTACGTTCTCAGTGCCCGAGGAACGCAGCTAGTTGAAAGCTGGCTTGTAGGCGTGCTTCCTTGTGCGAGCTGAGTTCAGGGCAGGACCCTCCCGCATTCTGACTGCCCGTAGACGTAGGTCCCAGCATCCTTATGTTAGGTGCCGGAAGAGGTTGTGTGAAGAGCATGTGGAAGTGACAGGATTCTCCTCAGGTGTATCTGATCTCAATGCAGACATTGCAAACGTCCTTGTTCAATGAGAGTGTAGCTCGGTCCTAGCTCCCATCAAAGTGTCTAGCAGACATCTGCCTGCAAAGCATACACACTTCCGAGAGTTGGGCTTATGGACTGTCCCTCCCACATCCTGCCTGCACGTACACCGCGCTCCTAACAGGCCTAGCCCCGATGCGTGCCTGAAGTGTTGTGAGAGGTAAGTGGAAAGTCCCGGCCCACAAGACTAGTGCATCCAAGCTCAACCCAGCGATTTCCTAGTATTTCCTGTGTGAGCCAGGTGCGACATCCTAAGTGCCATACGAGAGAAGCTAGCTGAACGCCTTGTCCGAAAGCAACTTACTTCGGAGAGTTGAGCTCACCCTCAGTCCCTCACAGTTGCACACTGCCTGCAGAAAGAGTTTCCAACATCTGCACCACAGCCGTTTGTCAGAGGCTTGTGAGACGCAAGTGGAATAAGCAGACCTGGAGGGTGTCTCCAGCTGCAGTGGAGTGGTATTCTGGGTACCTCCTGGCTTAGAACACTGTTACGTTCTCAGTGCCGAGGAACGCAGCTAGTTGAAAGCTGGCTTGTAGGCGTGCTTCCTTGTGCGAGCTGAGTTCAGGGCAGGACCCTCCCGCATTCTGACTGCCCGTAGACGTAGGTCCCAGCATCCTTATGTTAGGTGCCGGAAGAGGTTGTGTGAAGAGCATGTGGAAGTGACAGGATTCTCCTCAGGTGTATCTGATCTCAATGCAGACATTGCAAACGTCCTTGTTCAATGAGAGTGTAGCTCGGTCCTAGCTCCCATCAAAGTGTCTAGCAGACATCTGCCTGCAAAGCATACACACTTCCGAGAGTTGGGCTTATGGACTGTCCCTCCCACATCCTGCCTGCACGTACACCGCGCTCCTAACAGGCCTAGCCCCGATGCGTGCCTGAAGTGTTGTGAGAGGTAAGTGGAAAGTCCCGGCCCACAAGACTAGTGCATCCAAGCTCAACCAGCGATTTCCTAGTATTTCCTGTGTGAGCCAGGTGCGACATCCTAAGTGCCATACGAGAGAAGCTAGCTGAACGCCTTGTCCGAAAGCAACTTACTTCGGAGAGTTGAGCTCACCCTCAGTCCCTCACAGTTGCACACTGCCTGCAGAAAGAGTTTCCAACATCTGCACCACAGCCGTTTGTCAGAGGCTTGTGAGACGCAAGTGGAATAAGCAGACCTGGAGGGTGTCTCCAGCTGCAGTGGAGTGGTATTCTGGGTACCTCCTGGCTTAGAACACTGTTACGTTCTCAGTGCCCGAGGAACGCAGCTAGTTGAAAGCTGGCTTGTAGGCGTGCTTCCTTGTGCGAGCTGAGTTCAGGGCAGGACCCTCCCGCATTCTGACTGCCCGTAGACTTAGGTCCCAGCATCCTTATATTAGGTGCTGGAAGAGGTTGTGTGAAGAGCATGTGGAAGTGACAGGATACTCCTCAGGTGTATCTGATCTCAATGCAGACATTGCAAACGTCCTTGTTCAATGAGAGTGTAGCTCGGTCCTAGCTCCCATCAAAGTGTCTAGCAGACATCTGACTGCAAAGCATACACACTTCCAAGAGTTGAGCTTATGGACTATCCCTCCCACATCCTGCCTGCACGTACACGACGCACCTATCAGTCCTCGCCCTAATGCGTGCCTGAAGTGTTGTGAGAGGTAGGTGGAAAGTCCCGGCCCACAAGACTAGTGCATCCAAACGCAACCCAGCGATTTCCTAGTATTTCCTGTGTGAGCCAGGTGCTACAACCTAATTGCCATATGAGAGAAGCTAGCTGAACGCCTTGTCCGAAAGCAACTTACTTCGGAGAGTTGAGCTCACCCTCAGTCCCTCACAGTTGCACAGAGCCTGCAGAATGAGTTTCGAACATCTGCATCAGAGCCGTTTCTCAGAGGCTTGTGAGACGCAAGTGGAATAAGCAGACCTGGATGGTGTTTCCAGCTGCAGTGGAGTGGTATTCTGGGTACCCCCTGACTTAGATTACTGCTGCGTTCTCAGTGTCCTAAGAACGCAGCTAGTTGAAAGCTGGCTTGTAGGCATGCTTCCTTTTGCGAGCTGAGGTCAGGACAGGAGTCGCCGTATTCTGCCTGCCCATAGCCAAAGGTCCCAGCATCCTTATGTTAGGCGCCGTAAGAGGTTGTGTGAAAAGCATGTGGAAATGACAGGACTCTGCTCAAGTGAATCTGAGTCCAATACAGACATTGCAAACGTCCTTGTTCAATGAGAGTGTAGCTCGGTCCTAGCACCCATCAAAAAGTGTCTTCCAGACATCTGACTGCAAAGCATACACACTTCCGAGAGTTGAGCTTATGGACTGTCCCTGCCACATCCTGCCTGCAGGTACACCGCCCTCCTAACTGGCCTAGCTCCGATGCGTGACTGAAGTGGTGTGAGAGGTAAGTGGAAACTCCCGGCCTACAAGACTAGTGCTTCCAAGCTCAATCTAGTGGTTTTTTAGTATTTCCTGTGTGAGCCAGGTGCTGCAACCTAAGTGCCATATGAGAGAAACTAGCTAAACGCCTTGTCAAAAAGCAACTTACTTCGGAGTGTTGAGCTGACCCTCAGTCCCTCACAGTTGCACACTGCCTGCAAAAAGAGTTTCCAACATCTGCACCAGAGCCGTTTGTCAGAGGCTTGTGAGACGCAAGTGGAAAAAGCACATCTGGAGGGTATCTCCAGCTGCAGTGGAGTGGTATTCTGGGTACTTCGTGGCTTAGAGAACTGCTACGTTCTCAGTGCCCTAGTTTCGCAGCTAGTTGAAAGCTGGCTTGTACGCATGCTTCCTTGTGCGAGCTGAGCTCAGGGCAGGACCCGCCCGCTTCCTGCCTGCCCGTAGACAAAGGTCCCAGCATCCTTATGTTAGGCGCCGGAAGAGGTTATGTGAAAAGCATGTGGAAGTGACAGGACTCTGCTCAAGTGAATCTGAGTCCAATACAGACATTGCAAACGTCCTTGTTCAATGAGAGTGTATCTCGGTCCTAGATCCCATCAAAGTGTGTAGCAGACAATTGCCTGCAAAGCATACACACTTCCGAGAGTTGAGCTTATGGACTATCCCTCCCACATCGCGTCGGCAGGTACACCGCGCTCCTAACAGGCCTAGCCCCGATGCGTGACTGAAGTGTTGTGAGAGGTAAGTGGAAACTCCCGGCCGACAAGACTAGTGCATCCAAGCTCAATCCAGAGAATTCCTAGTATTTCCTGTGTGAGCCAGGTGCTGCATCCTAAGTGCCATATGAGAGAAGGTAGCTGAACACCGTGTCTAAAAGCAACTTACTTCGGAGAGCTGCGCTGACTCTCAGTCCCTCACAGTTGCACACTGCCTGCAGAATGAGTATCGAACATCTGCACCAGAGCCGTTTCTCAGAGGCTTGTGAGACGCAAGTGAATAAGCAGACCTGGATGGCGTTTCCAGCTGCAGAGGAGTGGTATTCTGGGTACCTTCTGGCTTAGAGTACTGCTACGTTCTCAGTGCCCTAAGAACGCAGCTAGTTGAAAGCTGGCTTGTAGGCATGCCTCCTTGTGCGAGCTGAGGTAAGGGCAGGACCCGAACGCATCCTGCCTGCCCGTAGACCAAGGTCCCAGCATCCTTATGTTAGGCGCCAGGAGAGTTTGTGTGAAAAGCATGTGGAAGTGACAGGACTCTGCTCAAGTGAATCTGAGTCCAATACAGACATTGCAAACGTCCTTGTTCAATGAGAGTGTAGCTCGGTCCTAGCACCCATCAAAAAGTGTCTTCCAGACACCTGCCTGCAAAGCATACACACTTCCGAGAGTTGAGCTTATGGACTGTCCCTGCCACATCCTGCCTGCAGGTACACCTCGCTCCTAACTGGCCTAGCCCAGATGCGTGACTGAAGTGGTGTGAGAGGTAAGTGGAAACTCCCGGCCCACAAGACTAGTGCTTCCAAGCTCAATCCAGCGAATTCCTAGTATTTCCTGGGTGAGCCAGGTGCCGCATCCTAAGTGCCATACGAGAGAAGCTAGCTGAACGCCTTGTCCAAAAGCAACTTACTTCGGAGAGTTGAGCTCACCCTCAGTACCTCACAGTTGCAAACTGCCTGCAGAAGGAGTTTCCAACATCTGCACCAGAGACGTTTGTCAGAGGCTTGTCAGACGCAAGTGGAATAAGCAGACCTGAAGGGTGTCTCCAGCTGCATTGCAGTGGTATTCTGAATACCTCCTGGCTTAGAGTACTGCTACATTCTCAGTGCCCTATGAACGCAGCTAGTTGAAAGCTGGCTTGTAGGGGTGCTTCCTTCTGCGAGCTGAGTTCAGGGCAGGACCCTCCCGCATTCTGACTGCCCGTAGACATTGGTACCAGCATCCTTATGTTAGCCGCCGGAAGAGGTTGTGGGAAGAGCATGTGGAAGTGACAGTATTCTCCTCAAGTGTATCTGATCTCAATGCAGACATTGCAAACGTCCTTGTTCAATGAGAGTGTAGCTCGGTTCTAGCACCCATCAATAAGTGTCTTCCCGACATCTGCCTGCAAAGCATACACAATTCCGAGAGTTGAGCTTATGGACTGTCCTCCCACAATCCTGCCTGCACGTACACCGCGCTCCTAACAGGCCTAGCCCCGATGCGTGCCTGAAGTGTTGTGAGAGGTAAGTGGAAAATTCCGGCCCTGAAGACTAGTGCATCCAAGCTCAATGCAGCGAATTCCTAGTATTTCCTGTGTGAGCCAGGTGCTGCATCCTAAGGGCCATAGGAGAGAAGTTAGCTGAACGCCTTGTCCAAAAGCAACTTCTTTCGGAGAGCTGCGCTGACTCTCAGTCCCTCACAGTTGCACACTGCCTTCAGAATGAGTTTCGAACATCTGCACCAGAGCCGTTTCTCAGAGGCTTGTGAGACGCAAGTGGAATAAGCAGACCTGGATGGTGTTTCCAGCTGCAGTGGAGTGGTATTCTGGGTACCTCTTGGCTTAGAGTACTGCTACGTTCTCAGTGCCCTAAGAACGCAGCTAGTTGAAACCTGGCTTGTAGGCATGCTTCCTTGTGCGAGCTGAGGTCAGGGCAGGACCGGCCCGCATCCTGCCAGCCAGTAGACAAAGGTCCCAGCATCCTTATGTTAGACGCCGGAAGAGGTTGTGAAAAGCATGTGGAAGTGACAGGACTCTGCTCAAGTGAATCTGAGTCCAATACAGACATCGCAATCGTCCTTGTTCAATGAGAGTGTAGCCTCGGTCCTAGCACCCATCAAAAAGTTTCTTCCAGACATCTGCCTGCAAAGCATACACACTTCCCAGAGTTGAGCTTATGGACTGTCCCTCCCACATCCTGCCTGCAGGTACACCGCGTCCCTAACAGGCCTAGCCCCGATGCGTGCCTGAAGTGTTGTGAGAGGTAAGTGGAAAGTCCTGGCCCTCAACACTAGTGCATTCAAGCTCAAACCAGCGAATTCCTAGTATTTCCTGTGTGAGCCAAGTGCTGCATGAAGGAGTGAGAAAAAAGTTGTGTGAGGGAAAGAGCCTAGATTCTAAGGGCACTGTGTAGAATAAGCTTTCCTTCCATACACCTGATCAAAATCTCGTTTGGGATTGGTTTATTTTATTAAGACAACTTCTAACACCATGTCTCAGGAGGTGGTAGCAGTGAAAACTAGGCCTTCTACTCTGTTTGACCTGTGCAGGAGAGTGGTGTCCCACCCCCACCCACCCCACCCCCCCCGCCCATGTCACAAGCCCAGTACATCATGCCATCTTACTTTGGCTCAGTATGTATTACGTTGAGAAGACTGAGGAAATAGACTTCAAGAAAGGCCACTCTGCTTAGGCTATTTGATGCTCACTCTGATATGAGCTGATAAAGATCATAGAATCCACTTGATTCTATCATTCACTGTGATTTCTGCCCTTCTATGATTTGTGTTATAACCAAACTGAAGGCCTAATCTTTATCAGCTCATATCAGAGTGAGCATCAAATAGCCTAAGCAGAGTGGCCTTTCTTGAAGTCTATTTCCTCAGTCTTCTCAATGTAATATATACTGAGCCAAAGTAAGATGGCATGATGTACTGGGCTTGTGAATTGGGCGGGGGACTGGGGTGGGTGGAGGTAGGACACCACTCTCCTGCACAGGTCAAACAGAGTAGAAGGCCTAGTTTTCACTGCTACCACCTCCTGATACATGGTGTTAGAAGTTGTCTTAATAAAATAAAACAATCCCAAACGAGATTTTGATCAGGTGTATGGAAGGCAAGCTTATTCTACACAGTGCCCTTAGAATCTAGGCTCTTTCCCTCACACAACTTTTTTCTCACTCCTTCATGCAGCACTTGGCTCACACAGGAAATACTAGGAATTCGCTGGATTGAGCTTGGATGCACTAGTCTTGTGGCTACACTCTCATTGAACAAGGACGTTTGCAATGTCTGGTTTGGACTCAGATTCACTTGAGCACAGTCCTGTCACTTCCACATGCTGTTCACACAACCTCTTCCAGCACCTAACATAAGGATGCTGGGACCTATGTCTACGGGAAGTCAGGATGCGGGAGGGTCCTGTCTGACCTCAGCTCGCACAAGGAAGCATGCCTACAAGCCAGCTTTCAACTAGCTGCGTTCCTAGGGCACAGAGAACGTAGCAGTATTCTATGCCAGGAGGTTTCCAGAATACCACTCCACTGCAGCTGGACACACCCTCCAGGTCTGCTTATTCAACTTGCGTCTCACAAGCCTCTGACAAACGGCTGTGGTGCAGATGTTGGAAACTCTTTCTGTAGGCAGTGTGCAACTGTGAGGGACTGAGGGTGAGCTCAACTCTCCGAAGTAAGTTGCTTTCGGTCAAGGCGTTCAGCTAGCTTCTCTCGTATGGCACTTAGGATGTAACACCTGGCTCACACGGGAAATAGTAGGAAATCGCTGGGTTGAGCTTGGATGCACTAGTCTTGTGGGCCGGGACTTTCCACTTACGTCTCACAACACTTCAGGCACGCATCGGGGCTAGGACTGTTAGGAGCAGGGTGTACCTTCAGGCAGGATGTGGGAGGGACAGTCCATAAGCCCAAATCTCGGAAGTGTGTATGCGTTGCAGGCAGATGTCTGCTAGACACTTTGATGGGAGCTAGGACCGAAATACACTCTCATTGAACAAGGACGTTTGCAATGTCTGCATTGAGATCAGATACACCTGAGGAGAATCCTGTCACTTCCACATGCTCTTCACACAACCTCTTCCGGCACCTAACATAAGGATGCTGGGACCTACGTCTACGGGCAGTCAGAATGCGGGAGGGTCCTGCTCTGAACTCAGCTCGCACAAGGAAGCACGCCTACAAGCCAGCTTTCAACTAGCTGCGTTCCTCGGGCACTGAGAACGTAACAGTGTTCTAAGCCAGGAGGTACCCAGAATACCGCTCCACTGCAGCTGGAGACACCCTCCAGGTCTGCTTATTCCACTTGCGTCTCACAAGCCTCTGACAAATGGCTGTGGTGCAGATGTTGGAAATGCTTTCTGCAGGCAGTATGCAACTGTGAGGGACGGAGGGTGAGCTCAACTCTCCGAAGTAAGTTGCTTTCGGACAAGGCGTTCAGCTAGCTTCTCTCATATGGCACTTAGGATGTAACACCTGGCTCACACGGGAAATAGTAGGAAATCGCTGGGTTGAGCTTGGATGCACTAGTCTTGTGGGCCGGGACTTTCCACTTACGTCTCACAACACTTCAGGCACGCATCGGGGCTAGGACTGTTAGGAGCGGGGTGTACCTGCAGGCAGGATGTGGGAGGGACAGTCCATAAGCCCAACTCTCGGAAGTGTGTATGCGTTGCAGGCAGATGTCTGCTAGACACTTTGATGGGAGCTAGGACCGAAATACACTCTCATTGAACAAGGATGTTTGCAGTGTCTGCATTGA
>NW_024570769.1:0-30764 GCF_018345385.1 Vulpes lagopus | reverse complement strand
CTTCCTGGACCCTGTCTGTTTTCAGTGGGTTTGAACCTCTGGCCTTTGGCTCATGGTGTGAATCCCGGGGGGGGGGGGGGGGGGGGGGGGGGGGGGGGGGGGGGGGGGGGGGGGGGGGGGGGGGGGGGGGGGGGGGGGGGGGGCAGGGATCCAGTCCCACAGTGGGCTCCCTGCTGGTTCCGAGGGGGAATAAAAGGGGGCCCACTTCTCTCTCCTCCCTGAGTCTCTGCACCTCTGTCTCTGTCTCTGTGTCTCTCTCTGTGAGTCTCTCACGAATACATAAATAAAAACTTTAAAGAAATCCCTAGTTGTTATCCTCCTTCCGAACCCCTCTACAATGGTCTTTTTTGTTCAGATTCAGCCGTAAGTGTTCTTTGTCTAAAGAAGCAGGCTCTGGGATGCCTGGGGCTGGTCGTCATTTGAGCATCTGGCTTTGGCTCAGGACGTGATCCCGGACTCCTGGATCGGGTCCCATACCCGGCTCCTTGCATGGAGCCTTCTTTTCCCTCTCTCTGCCTCCCTCTGTCCCTCCCTCCCTCCCTCCCTCCTGATTAAGTAAATAAAGTCTTTTTTTTTTTTAAGATTTTATTTATTTATTCTTGAGAGATAGAAGGAGAGACAGAGCCAGAGACACAGGCAGAGGGAGAAGCAGGCTCCATGCACCGGGAGCCCGACGTGGGATTCGATCCCGGGTCTCCAGGATCGCGCCCTGGGCCAAAGGCAGGCGCCAAACCGCTGCGCCACCCAGGGATCCCAAGTAAATAAAATCTTAATAAAGAAAAAAAAAAAAAAGCCAGGCTCATTATTTCAGGACAGAATTATTTTCTTTTCCCTCACCAAAACATGTATTCTCACGCCTTGTACGTTTCCTACACGTCTCCTACTTGTCACACACGGAGTTGTTTTCCTTATCGTTCTCCAGTAGTCTCCATTCCATTGGCAGGCTTTTGCAAAATTGTAATATATTAGCTTTCTTTCAGAGAGAGAGCACTGTGTGGAAGTGGGGAAGGGGGAGGAGGAGGAGGGAGAGGGAGAGAGTGCGAGACCGAGCATCTTTCCTTTTTTAAACTATTTTGTTTCTTTATTCCCGTGTGAGAGAGAGAGACAGAGACAGAGACAGAGACATGGGCAGAAGCAGGTCCCCGCAAGGAGACAGATGCAGGAAAGGATCCCGGACCCGCATGATCGGGCCCTGAGATGAAGGCAGACGCTTAACCGCTGAGAAACCGGGGGTCCCGAACGAACGGACGGACGGACGGACGGACGAACGGACGGACGGACAGACGGATGGATGGACGGACGAACGAACGAACGAACGAACGAACAGAACTTCATCCCAGATCGTGGGAACTTGTGAAATATTGTCACTCGTCCTTATCTCTCCGAGCTGTCCTGTTCCCGATTTTTACCCGCGCCGGCCTTTGAACTCCTAAGCTACAGTTCCTTTACAAAGGGATGTCAGCAATATAGCATCCGGAGGTAGAGGAAACCTCTCCCTCGTAGAACCCATAGGGACACGTAGACACAGACGAGATGCCAACAAAGTATATAGCCTTGGTCTCACTCCTATCTGTGGAGAGGTCACGAAAGACCCGATGTTCCGATCTCCCCGCTGGCTGGGTGACAACAACTCCAGTGGCCAGCGAGCGTGACCGCGTCCGGACCCCATCCATCCTTTGGTTTCCATTTCGAAAGAGAAGAGGCCGGTTTCCTGCAAAGATACCCAAAGCCGCAGCAACAACCCAACCCGAAGAAGACCAGAGCGTCTGTCTCCCCGAGCGAGCCGAGCACTGGTTCCTCACCAACAGTCGGGACATTACTGATGGAGCCAGAGGGAGTTTTAGGTTAGGTTCTGGTCCCTGGGCTGGCCTCATTGCCAGCTTTCTCTAATCGTGGAGAGCATAGCATTCAGGCATGAGCAAAGCACCCCATTCACCCGGTTTGGGCCATCTGAGCCTCAGGTTCCCCTTCCACGTGTCCCAGGTCAGTGAGCACTTGCAAGTAAGTATAGGCCCCCTAAGCAGCCCAGGGGTAGCCTGCCAGAGTTTCCTGTGGCTGGCGGGTGTGTGTGTGTGTGTGTGTGTGTGTGTGTGTGTGTGTGTCGTGTGCTCAACCTTCGCTGCAGGGTTCTCTAGGGTCTGGTTCCGTTCGCCCCGCTTTTCTGCGTGCGCGTGCACGTGCGTGTGCATGCTCCATAAGGAGCTGGGGCGTCCTCGGGAGGAGGGACGCCGTAGAGAGTGGACAGTTTATTCTCTGATCTTGGTACGGGCAAGGCTGTAGGGCTTGAACTCTGTGGGAACCAGGAAGGTTTTCTTCCGTTTTCTCATCGTCAGTTTTGGCAGGTTGCCTTTTAGTGATCGATCGATCCGATCGAAACAAAACAAAACAAAACAAAACAACACAACTTTTTTTTTTTCCTTTTTGTAAAGATTCTGTTTATTTTCTCCTGAGACACAGTGAGTGAGAGAGTCGGACACACAGGCAGAGGGAGAAGCAGGCTCCATGCTTGGAACCCGACGTGGGACTCTGATGCCGGGCCTCCAGGATCAGGCCCCGGGCTGAAGGCGGCGCTCAACCGCCGAGCCACCCGGGCTGCCCACCTTTTTCTTTTTCTTTTTTTCTTTTAATTTTTTTTTTTATTTTCAGAAGATTTTAGGTGTATGCGATGTTTACACCCAGGTTAGGGCTCATCCTCGCAACCGAGAAATATAGAGTCCCACACTCCACCGACAGTGCCAGCCAGCAGTCACGCACCCCTTCATCGATTTCATTTGTTCATTTGCTTGCTTGCTTGCTTGCTTGCTTGCTTCCTGGCTTGCTTATGTATACATTCATTCAGCCGGTCAGTCGGTCAGCCGATCAGTTCAGTCAGTCAGTCAGTCAGTCAGTCCTTTTAATTAATCATTCATTCTTTCCTGTTTTAGAGGTGTTCTTTATTTATCCATGAGAGACACACAGAGACAGGCATTGACAGACGCAGAGAGAAGCAGGCTCCCCGCGGGGAGCCCCAAGTGGGAGCCGGGGGCCCCAGGACCCCAGGATGATGACCTGACCCCAAGGCAGATGCTGAACACGGAGCTACCCAGGCGTCCCCGTTGCTTGACTTTTCAGGGGAGGCAGACAGGCAACGTGCATTCAGTGGCACGGAAATAGAGCCCAACTAGTGCTGAGTTTTCTGTGAGCCGTTTGGCCCTGGGTCAGTGTGAAAGCCAATGGAGCAGGGCCCAGAAACGTTCAAGGCTGAGAATTTCCTTCCTCCATAATCATTTCACAGACGCTTAATTGAAAGTGGTATCTACCTATCGTATGGCAAACGTCTTTCTCTGTTTGGGTTCTAGCCAAGACCCAGAGAGTCGAAGCCCCCAACCTCAGGGACTGAAAGTCGCCAGTTGGATGCAGAGATAGTTAGGCAGGCAGGCAGGCAGGCAGGCAGGCAGAGCCGGAAAGGCAGGCGCCACACCAGTGAGTCCAGGTGTGAGGAATGTGGGATCGCAGGGCAGCTGGGTCGCAGCCCGGTCCGGATCCGCCCGGGTCAGTAGCGTTTCCTGACACAGGACGGCAGGACGGGGCGCCAAAGAGGGGCCTTGGGGTGGCTTTCCTCCTCCGCCTCCTTGGGATGGGGACATCTGCCCCACTCGGGGCATGCCCCGCACCCGCCCACGCGCCCACCCCCACACGCTGGCCACCGGTCGGTCCCGCAGGCGCCTGCCTTCCGAACCACCCAGGCTGCACCGGTTCCATGTCCGGTTCCGGTTCCGGCCCAGGCTCCGGCCCCAGGCAAGGGCGCACTTGCAAATATCATCCATGGGAGGCTTCCTGCTGCCCTCACTCCTACAGATCCGGGACACCGGAGGGTGGGGGGGTGGGAGCGGTTCCCAGATGGGATGTAGAAATGTCCGCCAACCGAAACCCGTCCTTCCCGCGTCATCTCCCCACGACGTGACGCGACACCCTGTGCGGTGTGTGGAGAGAGACCCTTTGTCTCGCCGCCACCGCTACAGCAACCGAGGACAGTCCTCAAACAGGAGCACGGTCCCATGAGCATCGGTCCCATCTGAACCTATTCCCTAGTTGGGGATCCTAGGGTGTGTCTAGGGATAGACCTGGAGCACGAGGTCCTGTGTGTGGGAACCAGATGAACGAACGCGCAAGACCGTGGGTGGCGGTGGGAAGGAAGAGGTGCGGACGAGGTGTGCCCGGGTGGCATACCCGCGTTTGAGCGGCTGCCTTCCACTCGGCTCCCGGCATCATCACAGCGTTTTGGGGATCCAGCACCGCACCGGGCTCCCCGCGTGGAGCCTGCTTCTCCCTCTGCCTGCCTCCCGGCCTCCTTCTGTGTGTCTCCCTTGAATAAATACAGTTTATTTATTCATTTATTTGTTAACGATTTTATTTATTTATTTATTTATTTATTTATTTATTTATTGAGAGAGAGAGAGAGAGAGAGAGAGAGGAGGGAGAGAGAGAGAGAGAGAGAGAGAGAGAGAGAGAGAGAGGCAGAGATCCCATGCCCGATCAATACAGTTTAAGAAATTAAACTTAAGGGATCCCTGGGTGGCGCAGCGGTTTGGCGCCGCCTGCAGCCTGTGGTGTGATCCTGGAGACCCGGGATCCAGTCCCACATCGGGCTCCCTGCATGGAGCCTGCTTCTCCCTCTGTCTGTGTCTCTGCCTCTCTCTCTCCCTCTCTCTCTCTCTCTCTCCCTGACTAAAAAAAAATCCTTAAAAATAATGAATGAATGAATGAATGAATAATAAATGAATGAATAAATAAATAAATAGATAAATAAATAAATAAAATTTTAAAAATTAAAAAAAAGAGAGTTAAAAAATGGAATGGACAGATAACTTGGCGAGGAGGATGTGTGAAGGTATGTAATGCCGCTGAGCGACTCTAGGCTTAGAAAGGGTTACAAGGTTCCACCGTAGGTGACGCCTGTCTTTTGGACCACAACCGAAACACAAAACAAGACCCCCTGTCCCTGGCTCAGAGTAAGGGAGTTCCTGGGTCAGGCTGGAGGGGGTTCCTGTGGTCCGCAGAGTGCAGAACCCCGGTTCAGCCATCTGGACTCTTTTCTTCCTGTCCTCGGAGACAGGCGTGGTCGCAGACGGCACACGCCTGTAAAGGCAAGGCCAGAAGGAAGAACTTCAGCATCCCTTTGGCTCTTCTTTTCTGTTCTTCCGGTTGTTGTGGTTCCGGTGTTGTTGAGCCTCAGCATTTCCAAGCACCTTGTAGGGGCAACCTGGGAGGCTCGCTGAGGTAAAGCAGCCGACTCTCGGTTTCGTCCGCCAGGAGGTGGCACTCTTGACTCGCCCAGTGAGGCCGTGGCGACCTCTGGAAGGAAGGTATCAGGCTCAGGGTTTCCGAGGGGCTCGGCTGGCTCCCCGAGAAGTGGATCTGAGTGTCTCCAGGCTGTCCGATCCTATCTGAGTCTTAGGATGCGATTCCAGGGGCCCGTGGCCCGCTCGGTCAGTAGAGAGCACGGCTCTTGACCTCCAGGTCGTGAGTGCGAGCCCTACCTTGGGAGTAGAGATCACTTTGACAAATGGACCCGGGGGGGGGGGGGGGCGCGGGGGGGGGGGGGGGAGAGGGGAGGGGAGGGAGGAGGGGAGGGCGGCGTGGGGACTGGGGGAGGTCGAAAGAAAGAGAAACAGACGCCATTCTACTCAGGGAAGGCCTTGGTGATACAGGGGATCCTTCCAACGGTGTCTGGTTACAATGAGAACGGATTCCCACCGACCTTCTGAAGAGGATTTAACAATCGCCAAAAAAAAAAGGAAGATGACTCACTGAGAGTTTCTGAACTCTGTTCAGGGTTTCTTGGAACTCATTCAGTTCCACGTTGTTCCTTTCTGTTCGGCTTCCATGCAGCTTTTTCATTAGTTCCGGCAACTCCTACTGTATGTAGTTGGACGATCTCAGGATGACCAGACACCGGGATTCGTCCAGAGTGCTTTCCGCGAATCTTCTGAAAGGCAGACCCTATTGTTGCAAGACCTTCCGAACAACACCTGCACGTGACAGGGAGGTCACCCACGGACGGACGTGCCTAAAGACCCGATGAGAATTCATTATAATGCAGTCGAGAGGAAAATCCGACCAGTTTCTGTCACACACACACACACACACACACACACACACACTCACACACAACACACGCAGGCACGCACGCAGAGCATTTAAACAGTTCGAATGTGGAGGGATGGCACTCTACCAGGACACGTTACAAGTTTAGGAATTTCATTTCGTGTTTGGAACACCGGCAGCATTCACCCACGCAATATAATCTAAGAGGGCTTATGATTCTTTGTCTGACAGTGCTTCTCATGGTCCTTCCCATAACAGGTAAACGACCTATAGTAGTCAAGAGACTCTATTTAGGGTTTGGCATTCTGGGATCCGCTGAGAATCCACGAACGGATGAAGGAACCCGTAGACAGACAGCCAGGCAGCCAACCAGCCAACCAAAAACATCTCAGAAGTTTTCAAGGCACATGCCTACAAAGGATCACGGATCATAACAAAACGGAAATCGTCATTGTCTCTTTCGCCAAGGTGGCCCCTAGGAGATTCTACAGGTGCTCTTAGAGTTGTCCCCCAAAATGAAGCTCCTTTAACGTGGAGAAGTGTTCACTCTTACGTAGGGGAAGACCGGATAAAAACGAATCCAAAAAATAAAATAAATAAGTAAATAACAGAAAAAGTTAAAGAACAACAACAACAACCACCAAAAAAAAAAAAAAAAAAAAGGAATCTAAAAACCTTGCTGTTCTGGGCAGGTAAAGGGAGAAACACACACACACACACACACACACACACACACACACCCAAAAACAAACAAACAAAAAAACCCCAACCAAACCAAACCAAACCAAACCAAACCAAGCCAAGCCAAGCCAAACAAACAAACAAAAAAGCACATTGTCTTTGTCTTTTCTTCTCTGTTCACACTCTTATCAAGAGTAGACTACCAATGCAAGAGAATCTCGTCATTTTAGCAGAGAGAAGAGCCAAATCTCAGTTGTACACCAGTATACTAGTAAAACCCACTTCTCCCAATCTCAGTCCGTCCTGACCACGCCTACAATTACTTTTCAAAGAATCTGCTTCTGGGACGCCTTGGGTGGCTCAGCGGTGGTGGAAGGTCTGCCTTTGGCTCAGGGCCTGATCCCAGGGGTCCTGGGATCCAGACCCACATCGGGCTCCCCAGTGGAGCCTACTTCTTCCCCTGCCTGTGTCTCTGCCTCTCTCTCTCTCTCTCTCCCTGTCTCTCTCTCTTTCTCTGTCTCGCTTTCTCCATCTCTGTCTCTCTTTATCTCTCTGTCTCTCTCTCTGTCTCTCTGTGTCTGTCTCTCCTTATCTCTCTGCCTCTCTTTTCTCTGCCTGTCTCTGTCTCTCTTTGTCTGTCTCTGTCTCTCTCTTTCTCTCTCTCTCTCCCATGAATACATAAATAAAATCCAAAAAAAAAAAGAAAACAAAAAACAAATCTCAAAAATCTCCTTCAGAAATCCCTTCTATAATTTCTTTTTCCGTTCCGTCAGTCTTTTTTTTTTTTAATTATTTATTTTTGATAGTCATACAGAGAGAGAGAGAGAGGCAGAGACACAGGCAGAGGGAGAAGCAGGCTCCATGCACCGGGAGCCCGACGTGGGATTCGTTCCCGGGTCTCCAGGATCGTGCCCTGGGCCAAAAGCAGGCGCCAAACCGCTGCGCCACCCAGGGATCCCCCGTTCCGTCAGTCTTAAGTGTTCTTTCTCTAAATAGGTGGGCTTTGGGACGCCCGTGTGCCTCAGCCTTTGATCGTCTGGCTTGGGCTCAGGGCGTGATCCCAGACTCCTGGGACTGAGTCCCATATCAGGGTCCTCGCATGGAGCCTGCTTCCCTTGTCTCTGCCTGTCCCTGTGTCTCTCATCTCATGAAGAAGTAAATAAAATCTTAAAAAAAAAAAAAAAAGCCAGAGTCATTTCAGGACAGATTCATTTTCTTTAACCACCACCACCACCACCACCACCACCCGCATTTTGTACATGTCTCCTACTATCTCACACACAGAGGTTGTTTTCCTTGTCGTTAACCAGTAGTCTCGATTCCATGTGGCAGATTTTTAAAAATTGTACTTATTTTACACTTTTTGAGCGAGGAGAGAGGAGAGAGGAGAGAGAGAGAGAGAGAGAGCACTTTGTGAAGGGGGAAGGGAGAGAGAGAGAGACAGAGACAGAGACATAGGCAGAAGCAGGCTCCCCACAGGGAGCCAGATGTGGAAATGGGTCCGGACTCGGACACTCCCCCCCCCCCCACCGCCCCAGAATTGGGCCCTGACCCAAAGGCCGATGCTCAACCCCTCAACCGCTGAGCCACCCAGGCGGCAGACTGTTAACTCCTAGAAACCTCAGTCTCTGGTGAAAAGCCAGTAGGAACCACGGGCACATTGCCTATCATACCAGAAATCCTTAGATTGTCAAATGGATGAATACATGTGATAGTTTTTAGAAACACGTGTGTGTGTGTGTGTGTGTGTGTGTGTGTGTGTATGCGTATGTATTGTTGGGCTGGCTGAGAGACAGGGGCACCCAAAATGGCGGACATCTCAAACTGGGTCAAAATGGCTGATCTTCCCGTCAAAGCAGCAGCCCTGACCACCACATCATCTCCAGTAAGTCGAAGCCTAGATGGGAAACCGAAACTTTCCATCCAGGACTTTCCAGCCAGGAACCACCCCCACCCCCACCCCCACCCCCTCCCCCGATACTACCCCCCACCCCACCCCCCCAGCCAATCACCTAAGGACACAGTGTTCCCTTGTCTAATTTGTCAAGGGACCCACCCGGATCCAGAGCCGGAACCAAGAAGGCTTAAAAACCCCCACAGTCCCCAACCCCGCACGACTTCCCTGTCTCTGGCCACCTCTCCGAGTCATGGAACCTCGCCCAGGAGCGCTCCCCATTAAAGCACTCTCGAACCTACTGCCTGGCTCTGCTGGTTTTTCTGTTATTTCTCCGCTGTTCATTTTGTAAAAACCTAACATGTAGGACACAAATTTTTTTTTTTTTTAAGATTTGATGTGTGTGTGTGTGTGTGTGTGTGAGAGAGAGAGAGAGAGAGAGAGAGAGAGAGAGAGAGAGAGGCAAAGACACAGAGGGAGAAGCAGGCTCCAATGCAGGGAGCCTGACATGGGACTCGATCCCGGGACTCCAGGATCAGGCCCTGGGCTGAAGGTGGCACTAAAACGCTGAGCCACAGGGGCTGCCCTGTATGATACAATTGTTAAGGAAGCACGAAACAGGGGATCCCTGGGTGGCTCAGCGGTTTAGCACCTGCCTTCGCCCCAGGGCGTGATCCTGGAGTCCCGGGATCGAGTCCTACATCGGGGGTTCCTGCAGGGAGCCCGCTTCTCCCTCTGCCTGTGTCTCTGCCTGTGTGTGTGTGTGTGTGTGTGTGTGCGTGCGCGCGCGCGTATGTCTCATGAATTGTGAATTAAAATTTTAAAAAAGAGGAAGGAAAAAAGAAACAAACAAACCTGAAACACGTTTACTAACACACCCAGGTATCTGCAGGTTTCCTGAATCAGACAAAAGAGAAACACAAAAACTGAGGTGGGGGGAGGGGGGAAGGAAGAAAAGGGCAAGGGGTGGAGGAGGAAAACACAACACCACCAAACAAAAAAAAAAACCACCTTGGGTGTCTCATTGACTCACACTCTAGTATTTTACCTTCTGTTGGAAAGACAGACGCCAGGTATCCGGTGAACTGAACCCAATTTATCAATTAAGCTAGTTACACCTTCAAAGTTCCAGGTCACCAAAGATTTGGGAAGGTATTGTAAAAGTTTAACCTATAGACCTTTTTTCATCTTTTTCTTTTTTTCTTTTTTTTAAACTTTTTTTTTAATTTTTATTTATTTTTGATAGTCACAGAGAGAGAGAGAGAGAGAGAGAGAGAGGCAGGGACACAGGCAGAGGGAGAAGCAGGCTCCAATGCAGGGAGCCTGACGTGGGACTCGATCCCGGGACTCCAGGATCACGCCCTGGGCTGAAGGTGGCACTAAAACGCTGAGCCACAGGGGCTGCCCTGTATGATACAATTGTTAAGGAAGCACGAAACAGGGGATCCCTGGGTGGCTCAGCGGTTTAGCACCTGCCTTCGGCCCAGGGCGTGATCCTGGAGTCCCGGGATCGAGTCCTACATCGGGGGTTCCTGCAGGGAGCCCGCTTCTCCCTCTGCCTGTGTCTCTGCCTGTGTGTGTGTGTGTGTGTGTGTGTATGTATGTCTCATGAATTGTGAATTAAAATTTAAAAAAAAGAGGAAGGAAAAAAGAAACAAACAAACCTGAAACACGTTTACTAACACACCCAGGTATCTGCAGGTTTCCTGAATCAGACAAAAGAGAAACACAAAAACTGAGGTGGGGGGAGGGGAGAAGGAAGAAAAGGGCAAGGGGTGGAGGAGGAAAACACAACACCACCAAACAAAAAAAAAACCACCTTGGGTGTCTCATTGACTCACACTCTAGTATTTTACCTTCTGTTGGAAAGACAGACGCCAGGTATCCGGTGAACTGAACCCAATTTATCAATTAAGCTAGTTACACCTTCAAAGTTCCAGGTCACCAAAAATTTGGGAAGGAATTGTAAAAGTTTAACTTATAGACCTTTTTTCATCTTTTTCTTTCTTTCTTTCTTTCTTTCTTTCTTTCTTTCTTTCTTTCTTTCTTTCTTTCTCTTTCTTTCTTTCTTTCTTCTTCTTTCTTTCCTTTTTTTTTTACCTGCTTGCTCGTAACAAGGAAAAGTACACGAGACAGACAAAATCGATCATTTGAAGTAGTATCCTAACCCTAATCCAAACGCTTACCCTAACCCTAAACCAAACCAGTACCCTAACCCTAACCCCTAACCCTAACCCTAACCCATTCCCTAACCCGTTCCCTAACCCTAACCCTAACCCCTAACCCTAACCTGTTCCCTAACCCTAGCCCCTAACCCTAACCCGTTCCCTAACCCTAACCCGTACCCTAATCCCTAATTGTACCCTAAACCTAGCCCAAACCCCTGCCTTAAGCCCTAACCCTAAACTTCAACCCCATCCCCCGCTGTAACTCTGAAAGTATTCCCTCCCCCATCCCTTAACCCTAAACCCTATAACCTATCTGTAACATCACCCTTATCCATTCCCTAACTCAGTTTCCTAATCCCAAATCTGTACCTTACTCCTAACTCTTGACCCTTCCCCCATCTCTCACCCTAACCAGGAACTCGAACGCATAACCATGATCACTAATCCATATCATCTAATTTCACCCTAACCACATATTGCTCACCCTAAACCCTAACCCTATCTCAATTGTCCCCATTCACTTACCTTCTCGTTCTGAGTAGCTGCTGCTGACGTGGATGTGATGTGACTCCGAACAGCGCCTCCAGGGTCCTCCAGCGGGTCCTGAGGAAGCCGGACTCCTGTCATGGGAGACGTGGCCCCATGTCTTCCTGAGTCATAGACAGCAGGTCCTGAGGACGAGGGGGGTCCTGTCACTGTGGACTATGTCTCACATCCTCCGGAAGCCTCCCTGCGGGTTCTGAGGAGGCCAGGTTCCTGTCACCGTGGACGCGGCCCCACATGGGACTGAAGCCTACCCGCCGGTCCTGAGAAGGCCGGGGCTCCTGTCAGTGTAGACCCGGCCCCACGTCATCCCGAAAACTCACCGTGGGTCCTGAGGAGGCCGGGGCTCCTGTCAGCGTGGACGTGACCCTACATCTTCCCGAAAACTCACCGCGGGTCCTGAGGAGGCTGGGGCTCCTGTCAGCGAGGAAGCGGCCCCACATCTTCCTGAAGTCTCACCGTGGGTCCTGAGGAGACCAGGCTCCTGTCAGCGAGGACACGGCTCCACATGGTCCTGAAGCCTACCTGCGGGTCCTGAGGAGGCCGGGGCTCCTGTCAGCCTGGACGCAGCCCCACGTCCTCCTCAGGCAGCCAGAGCACAGACCGGCTCCTGTTACTGCTGACGGACGAGGCCTACTGCGTACACACGCCCCCTGACTCGGGCCTGGGCTCAGGCGCTGAAGGAGGCGGTGAGGGAGGCGGCGTCCCCAGGCCCAGAGCGGGACCTGCCTCCTTCCAGGCTCCAGCTGAGACCTATTGAAGAAACCCAACCCCACCCCCCCACCCCCGGGGAAAATTTAGGACCACGCCTAACCCAGAGGCAGCACATCCAGGCGCCTTCCCGGAATTTAAGCAACGAAAAACATTCTGTGGTTTTTCCGAGAAAAGAAAACCATTCCCCCCCCACGCCCTGACTGGAAAGTCCCTGAACATGTTCATGTTGACCTTCAAAGAAATCAATCCTGTCTTCACCCGAATGCTATGCTAATCCCGCGGTTTGCCTTTAAAAGATGCCTGTAATTGCCAATCGGGGCTCTTCCACCTTTGAGGCCGAGGGCCCATTTGCGCAAACGTTCAATAAAACCCTCTTGCTAGGGATCCCTGGGTGGCGCAGCGGTTTAGCTCCTGCCTTTGGCCCAGGGCGCGATCCTGGAGACCCAGGATCGAGTCCCACGTCGGGCTCCCGGTGCATGGAGCCTGCTTCTCCCTCTGCCTATGTCTCTGCCTCTCTCTCTCTCTCTTTCTGTGACTGTCATAAATAAAAAAAAAAACCCTCTTGCTAGTTGCATCTGCCTGTCTGGGGTCTGAGTCTCTGGGGCGTCTACCGGGACACGTTGGCCCCCGTGAGCTAGGGTCCAACACTATGAGCTTCGGAAACGTCGTGCTGAAATGGAGCACAACACCCGGCTTCCCCAGAAATACTTAAGGACAAGGAATTGGAGCCCACAGGACGCGAAATGAAATGTGGACCAGACTTTTACCGTGTCCGCCAAGACTCACTCAACCCTCTTCCACTGTGGGCGGGACTGCGGGCTGGTGCAGCTGCCCTGGAAACAGTGCCGAGGCTCCTCAGGAACTTACCGATAGAGCTGCCCTGCGACCGGCAGGTGCACGGCCTGGAGCTCACTCTGAAGATACAGATGCAATGAAACGCCGGGCGGGACACCTGCGCCCCGATGTCCACAGCAGCCGGGTCCACAGTAGCCACACTGAGGGAGGAGCCTCGGTGCCTTCAGACAGATGATGGATAGAGGATGGGAGATAGATGATGGTCATAGAGAGAGGAATGGTACTGCTATCAAAGAGAAGGAAATCTTGCCATTTGCAATGACGCGGATACAACTAGAGGGATCCTGTTAAGTGAAATAAGTCAGTCGGGAAAGACAATGACCCTATGGTGTCATTCATAGGTGGAATTAAAGAAGCAAAGCAGATGAACATCTGTGAAGGGAAGGAAAAACGAATAAGATGAAAACAGATGCAGGAAATACAGACTCTGAATCATTGGAAACAATCTGAGGGTCGCTGGAGGGGAACGGGGGAGGGGATAACGGGGGATGGGCACGAAGGACGGCAGGTGATGTCACGAGCACTGCTGTTCTCTCCAACTGGTGAATCCCTGAATTCTACCTCTGAAAGTATAATACACTATACATTAATTAATTGGGTTTAAATTAAGTTAAACAAAATCAGTTGTATCAGAGCACATTTCCTTCTGGACTCCCTGTTCTGCTCCTTCAGCTTATGCTGGAACCACCCCCTGTGGGTCTAAGTAGGCGCCACACCTCGTGCCTGGCCCAGCCCAGGGCTAGAACTCACGACCCCGAGATCAGGACCTGAGGTGAGGTCAGGAGTCCATGCTTAACTGACAGAGCCAGCAGGGGGCCGAGAACCACACTGCTTTATCCTGTGTCTCTGTGACATCCTTCGAAATAGGAAAGTGCTGCGTCCCACTCTGTCCTGCTTTTCCAATACTGATTTGCTGTCCGGGGTCATTTGTGGGGGCTGACGGATGTTAGGGTTTGTTTGTTTGTTTTCCTACTTCTAGGATCTACCACCATGATTTTGATAGGAATGACATTGAAACTGAGGGTGGTTTCAGGAACTGTGGACATTTTCACAAGAGGAGGCTTCCACCCCACGAGCCCAGGACGGCCTCCCAGAGCCTGGTATGGCTCAGTGCACAAGTCTTGTGCTCCTTTCGTTCAGTCTCATTATTTAGTCTCTGTGATGCTCCTGAGAAGGGAGTCACGTCCTTCATTTCGTTCCTGAGTGCTCATTGTCAGGACGCAGCAAGGCTACTGAGCTCTGTAGGTTCAGTTGGTGTCCCATGAATTTACTGAATTCAATCATTAGTTCTAACAGGTTTTGGTGGGGGCTCTCGGGTTTCCTGTTTCTAGCACCGCGTCTTCAACAAATAGGGACAGTGTGACGTCCCCCTTCCAGGAGTGGAACCTTTGCTGTTTCCTGTCTGTTGACTACATTAGGACTTCCAGCACTGAGAGGGGACCTCCTTGGCTTGTTCCTGCTCTTAGGGGAGACGATTTCAGGTTTTCACCCTTGAAGACGATGTCAGCTGCGGGCCTTCCTAGCGGAACTTTATTCTGTTGATTGACATTTCCTCAAAACCCACTAGGCTTTTGATGTTGTACTTTGTCAAATGCTTTTTCTGCAACTCTTGAGAGGATCGTATGCTTTTTGTCCTTTCTCTCGTTTTTCTTTTTTTAAAGATTTTATTTATATATCCTTGAGAGACATACAGAGAGAGCGGCAGAGAGAGAAAGGCAGAGACACGGGCAGAGGGAGAAGGGGGCTCCGTGTAGGGAACCCGACGTGGGACTCGATCCCGGGACTCCAGGATCACGCCCTGGGCTGAAGGCAGGCGTTAAACTGCTGAACCACCCGGGGCTGCCCCATGTCCTTTCTCTGGTTAATGTGATGGATCCTGCTGACTGATGGACAGAGGGGCCGTGGGTAGGACATGGGCAATGTAGATGAACGATAGTAACAGCTATAAGCGTCTGGATCGTAAATAAAATAAGTCACAGAAATTTAGAAAGTACAGCCTAGGGAATGGAGTCAGTACTGTTGTGACAACTTTGTACGGGGACAGACGGTGACGCCGCTTCTCGTGGGGGGAGCTGAATAAGGCACAGAATTGTCAAGTCACTAGTTGTAGCCCTGAAACTACTGTCACGTTGTGTGTTGACTGTACTTCAATAAATATCAAGGAAAAGGGGTTTCTGGTAGGACTCCCGGTGGGTCCGTGAAAGGCATTTACAGGGTCCTTACACACACGAAGGCACCTCTGCAGAGGGGATAAAGATGCTCACGTGACTTCATGTTAATTTTTAGAAGATTTACTTGAGAAAGGGTGCAGTAGGGAGGGGCAGAGGGAGAGGGGGAACCTGGAGCGGACTCCTCACCCAACGGAGCCCGAGCCCCACGCGAGGCTCCACGCCACAACCTCAAGATCCTGACCTGAGCCAAACTAAAGAGTCGACGTGGAACCGACTGAACCATGCAAGAGCCCCTCGAATGTTAAGTGCAACCCCATGCTGTGAACTCTGGGGGTCGGGGGGACATCTGTGACCCCCAGTCTACCTAGAATGGTGGGAGGCCTGCAGGGCCCAAGGATGGGAACTGAGGATGTGGGAAGGTGCCTGCATCCCCCTCCCGCCTGGCGTGGGGACAGGACCCTCCCCCCGGGACCCTCCGCCTTCAGGGTGAAAGGCTAAGTGCTGATTGGACCCCGCCTGCCCACAGTCATGATGCGGGACCCCACTGTGGGCGGAACTGTGCCACCCCCGGGTTCCATCGCTGCATGGCGCTCACTGTGCGTCTGCAGAGCTTCGGAAGCACTCGTGCTCTGGATCTGGCTCACAGCGACCGGACTCTCCCGCTCTCCCCAGTAGCTCAGTACTCCCACTCTCCTCAGTACCCCCACTCTCCCCAGTACCCCCACTCTCCCCAGTACTCCCACTCTCCCCAGTACACCAACTCTCCCACTCTCCCCAGTACCCGGTGCATAAAGAGGAGGCGCTCACACAGCGACAGGTCACAGGTGAGTGGCCGCTGATGCCTGCTCCCCGGGGGCCACTCTGGGGCCTGTGGGTCTGGGTGGGGGTGCTGGCCTCCCAGGCTGGGGTCCAAAACACCCCGACCCCAATGAGATGACCGTGAACAGCTCCTGCAGCCCTTCCACAGCCCCATGGGGTGAGGGCGGCCCCCTAAGGCCCTGTCCAGGGAAGGAGGCTGCAGTCAGAGACCGGCAGCTCCCTGGAACCCCCGCTCCCCTGTAAGGCCTGTGCTATGCAGGGAGACCCAATACATGACCTTTCCAGCTCGTCCTAGATGCATGGACCCCGACAGGGATGACACCCCACCCCCCGCCCCACCATGTGGTGAGGGGAGGTCAGTCAGGGCCTGCTGGGTCCCCCTGGCCTGTGAGCAGGCTTGCTCTTCATGCACTGGAATGTGGGCGGAGTCCCTGGTGCTCCCCCCAGGCCCCCCCTCAGGATATTCAGGCATCCTTGCCCTCAGGGTGGGGAGTGTGGTGGCACTCTTGCTGGCATCAGGTTTTAATTTTGATGAAGTCCAGTCCATTGCTTTCTCCCCTCGGTCATTGTGTTTGTGGAATCTCAGAGAAACCTTCGATCTCCCCCGGGCTGAGAGACATCACCCCGAGCATCAGAGCATCAGATCGGCATTCGCCAGAGCCTCCTGGGTCCTCCGCCCGTGTGCTCCTGATACCGGGGTGGGAGCGCTCTGTGATCCCAGGGTGATGGCGTGTCCTGGGACAGTGGCTGGGAAGGTGGACTGTAGGTGGGCGAGCAAAAGACAGGCAGTGAGGGCCCGTGTGTGATGTTCCAGCCCAGCCTGTGTCCCTCAGGGCTATGGGGTTGTCTCTGGCTCCGGTCAGACGGACGGGGACCTGCCCACAGGGAGCACCCGGACGCATGTGTCCTCGGAAGGTATTCATGTGCCGTCATTCTTCGATGTGTTTGGATTGCAGCACCGTGCAGGAGGACTCAGAGAACCTACTGGCCTTGCAAAGGGCCAATATCGTGGCCCAGTACCATTAGGTGAGGCCCAGAAGGGACCATAGACAATACACACTCACGATAGGGGAGACCATACGATCAGAGCCAAGGATGAGTCAGGTCAGCCCAGACAAGGACCATAGTCACCAGGAACAAGTGAGACCCTGGGGATGGTCCTGGTGTCAGTAGCAACTAAGGGTCCATTCTGGATCCTAGTCATTGGTAGCTGAGGAGCCCAGTCACCAGGTACGGTGAGGCCCAGGTGGGGACCACAGTCACCAGGTCCAGATGAAGTCCATAGCTACCATGTCCAGGTGAGGCCTGGGTGGGGACCAGAGTCACCAGGTTCAGGTGAGGTGAAGGTGGAGACCACAGTCACCAGGTCCAGGTGAAGCCAATGTGGGGACTACAGTCGCCAGGTCCACATGAGGCCCGGATGGGGACCAGAGTCACTAGGCTCAGGTGAGGCCCAGTTGGGGACTAGAGTCACCAGGTCTGGCTGAGGCCCAGGTGGGAACCACAGTCACCAGGTCCAAGTGAGGCCCAGGTGGGAACCGCCTTGATAGAAATGCCAACTCTTCTCACTGTAGCATTCCAGCTGTTCTCTCTTTAAATATCAGGCTGAATTCATAGGTTTTTCAGGATGATTTGAAAGTTAGCTAGGTCATTTGGTGGGGACAGGTGACTTGGGGACCATACTCTTTGGCTGTCTTGCCCCTCTGACAGGGAATATTTTTAGCAGTGTACAGTAAAGTCTGTTTATTAAAAGTTGGTATTAATTTGTGTAAACAAATTCTGTAGGCTTCAAGCAACTGTGAATCACACATATCCACACTGGCTAGAATATTTTGTTAACTTGAGTTTCTAGATCATTTTCATTATGTGAGCGGTTTCTTTCCAAAACTAATTACCAAACGAAGTAGGGCAATAGGACAAGAGAAATAGCCAAACAACATGAGAAAAAAGAAACAGACAAAAAAACGCTAAGCATTTTTCTCCGGATGAGAGAAATCCTGATAGTGTAAGCTTTTTTCACCCTGCCCTGAGACAAACCAATTCCCTGACTCAGATGTTTCAGGAGAGAACTGGGTTTCTGATCCAGTAAATCGTGACTGCCTCTGGCACTTGGTTCCCATAGCTGTGGATGTGGCCTCAGACAAGCTCAGTGGTTTCCAGGCTGCACCTGGAGGGCTCTGAACATGCACCTTAGGGGCAGTCTGGGATCCATACCCTACAGCTTTTAATTGATAGGTACACCAACTCGCATAAAACTTTGCTAGAAAGAAGTCAAATTGTGTGTTTTAAGAAGAACTGAAAATGGGCAGCCTGGGTGGCTCAGCCGTTTAGCACTGCCTTCTTCCCAGGGCATGATCCTGGAGACCCAGGATGGAGTCCCACTTCGGGCTCCCTGCATGGAGCCTGCCTCTCCCTCTGCCTGTGTCTCTGTCTCTCTGCCTCTCTCTCTCTCTCTCGCTCTCTCTCTCTCTCTCCCTCTCATGAATAAATAAATAAAATATATTTTTAACAAATATATTGCAGGACAGCCACGGTGGCTCAGCGATTTAACGCTGCCTTCAGCCCAGTGTGGGATGCTGGAGATGCAGGATGGAGTCCCACATCAGGCTCCCTGCATGGAGCCTGCTTCGCCCTCTGTCTCTGTCTCTGCCTCTCTCTCCCTCTGTCTCGCTCTCTCAAATAATAAATAAATAAATAAATAAATAAATAAATAAATAAATAATAAATAAGAAAATGTATATTGCAGCTGTATTGGTATTTGCTATATTAATAAAGTGTGTTGTTTTTACATTTTATGGTGACTGGACCTAGCAAGTCTTTACATCAACAGCCATCACTTCTAGTCCTCATGACAGTGTTGCGGGACAGGCGGTATTATTTCCTTTTTATAGATGAAATTGATGACCTCGAGCACATGCGGTTCCTTCCCTTTCTTTTTTCTGTTCAGAATATACGAGCTATAAGTGAGTAAATTGCAAGAAACCCACTTGCGGGATCAACACCTCTACTTTCCTCACATGATTTAAATATTTTTCTCAATTCTGAACTCCTTATCTACCTTACTACTCCTTTCAAATAACTTAGGATACGTTTTCCCAGGACTTGTTCAGAGAACCAGTTCCCTAAGTATGAATCAGTGACCTGAAACAGACCCAGCATACAGAGATTCTCCTATTTATTCAACACCATCCGTTTCCAAAAGAAGTCTATTTGGCCTTCTATATGGCAGGTACAGAGACAGGCTCCATCCCCACCGGGTTTCGATCTATGTCCCAGAGGACTACCTGTAGTCTTAATGCTGATTTCTGAGGGCAAAACAAGCAAGTCCACAGTTCTCCTTCATACTTCCCCAGAGGACCCTTGGGTTCTCTGCACAGAGCTGAACTGTTACCGAGTCATTGATCGTGTAGGTCAGTCACAGAGCAGCATTGCCATCCAAAACAAAAAGGAGGAAAAAGGAGTTTGGAAGTAATTGGGTCTCACAAATCATGGGGAGGGCACATTGAAACTGTGACAATGTTTCTTAGTGCACCTTTTCTCAGAGCCACATCTCTCCTGTTCTTGACTGAGGGACAGGAGAGTCTAGGTAGGGAGAAATAGGTAGGGGGCTACAGATTCAGGCTCACAAAGATCCTAAGGATGCTGAGATGTAAGGAAACCAGAAATAAAGAAACAAACGAGACCACCCTGTCCCAGGTATGGGTAGAGAGGGTCTTTTTTAGGACAGTCCTCTGTGCCCAACAAAGAATAACCAGACTCTAAAAAGAAGTAAACCGTTAAAGATGTTATCACTAGTCCTTACTCAAACCAAGACATCCCAAGAATGAGAAGGCCACAAGCTCCCTGATCAGTTCTAAATGAAAAACGGTCAGTGGAGGCCCATGTGGGCAACCCAGCCTGGGCCCCTCCCACTCCTGAGAGCTTTCTCGGTATCCTTGCTTAATAAACTCCTGTCACTTTACTTACTCTTCTTTGTCCACCAGATTCATTCTTCAACTCCGTGAGACAAGAACCTGACTTTCTCACTTCATTCCGCCTGCTGCACTTCTCTTACCCAAGCTCCCTGGGAAATTACTTCATTGGCTTAATCCCATCTCACTCTCCTCCTGCCTCATATCCTTTGGATTCTTCACCACCAAAGGCCAACGAACCAAGAGATGCAGGGAGGGAGAGAAGACCCAGGTGATAGGGGGAACTAAGGCCAAAGAAATATAGATTAAAATTACATCTGCTTTAAAAAAAAAAAAAGATTTTGTTTATTTACTCATGAGAGACACACACAGAGAGAGAGAGAGAGAGAGGGAAAGAAAGAGGGGCAGAGACAGAGACAAAGGGAGAAGCAGGCTCCCTGAGGGTAGCCCAATGTGGGACCCCATCCTAGGACCCCAGGATCATGCCCTGAGCCAAAGGCAGATGCTCAACCACTGAGCCACCCAGGCATCCCTACCATTACATTTCCTAACAAACTTGCAGTCCATAAACAAATACTTGAACAGGACAGAGTGGGACATTCTTCAAAGAATTCACAGCTGCCTGAATGTTAATGCTTTGCTAGAGGCCAAAAGCAACCTTTGTTTGCTGATAGCCAGACCACCAGGATCCTGTAAATCTTTCACCTGTGAAAATCCTTTTGGAAACTTCTTTTATCTCTAGAGTCCCCACCCCACACGGCAACTTTAAAGTTTATAACCAAGGCTCCTCATGATCCTGATGAAGCTCTTCAGGCCCAGGGGTCCTGTCCCCATACTTTTTTTTTTTTTTTAAATTTTTATTTATTCATCATAGTCACACAGAGAGAGAGAGAGAGGCAGAGAGAGACACAGGCAGAGGGAGAAGCAGGCTCCATGCACCGGGAGCCCGACATGGGACTCGATCCCGGATCTCCAGGATCGCGCCCTGGGCCAAAGGCAGGCGCCAAACCGCTATGCCACCCAGGGATCCCCTGTCCCCATACTTTAATAAAAACACCTATTTGCATGGAAAATGTCTCAAGGATTCTCTCTTGACCACTGGCGCCTGGCCCACAGTACATCACAGGTACATCTCTGAGTTAATTGCATCGGCACATCAGGAAAGTACAGAAGATTTTTGCCTATCTTCTTGCATGACACATTCTGGAGGGGGACATTCCCGTCTGTTCGATCTGGGTTTTTCTCTTCCTGGGATATATAGCTAGCTAGCTAGGTAGATGATAGAGTGATAGATCTACTGATAGATCGATCCCAGGAACATGAATAGATGTTTATATAAACAAACATATAAACAGAAATCTATGTTTCCACTTAATATATTTATTATTCAATGTATTACTGATAATATAATAATTATTATCTATAAACAGAACTATAGATTTATATTTAAATATGCAAAATAAATATTTCTATATCTAATCTCTATACGTCCATATATAGATCTCCCTATAGAGATAGAGACAAAATGGTTAGAAATAGATGTGTGCAGAAAGAGAGAGAAATAGATATAGACCTATAAATATGCAGAGGATCTGCTTTCAAATTCTATCCAACGACCTCTCCTCACAGGCACAGGCAAACGCACACACACATACTCAAGAGCCTTCTGGTATGTGGCCATGACAGGAAATAACACCCCTTGAGATGCCATCTCTTCTCCAACTTAAAGGTGCCAGCCGTTTCTCCAAAGAAGACCTACACAGAGCGAGCAAGCAAGCACATGAAAATCTGCTCCACGTCACTTTTCATCAGGGAGATAGAAATCAAAACCACAATGAGATACCACCTCACACCAGTGAGAATGGGGGAAATTAACAAGACGGGAAACGACAAATGTGGGAGAGGATGTGGAGAAAGTGGAACACTCTTGCATTGTTGGAGGGAATGTGAACTGGAGCAGCCACTCAGAAAACAGTGTGGAGGTTCCTCAAAAAGCTGGATATGGAGCTATACTACAACCCACCAATTGCACTGCTGGGTATTTACCCCAAAGACACAGATGTAGTGCAATGACTGGACACTTGCACCCCAATGTTCACAACGGCAATGTTAATAGCCAAACTGTGGAATGAGCCTTGATATCCTGCAACAGACGAATGGATAAAGAAGATGTGGTCTGGGGATCCCTGGGTGGCGCAGCGGTTTGGCGCCTGCCTTTGGCCCAGGGCAGGATCCTGGAGACCCGGGATCGAATCCCACGTCGGGCTCCCGGTGCATGGAGCCTGCTTCTCCCTCTGCCTATGTCTCTGCCTCTCTGTGTGTGTGTGTGTGTGACTATCATAAATAAATTTTTTTTTAATTATAAAAAAATTAAAAAAAAGAAGATGTGGTCTATATATACAATGTATTATTATTTAGCCATCTGCAAGGATGAATACCTACCATTTTCATGGACATGGAACTGGAGGGTATTATGCTGAATAAAATAAGTCACGTGGAGAAAGAATTATCATACGGTTTCACTCTTATGTCAAATGTAAGAAACAGTGAAGAGGATCATAAGGGAGGGGAGGGAAACTGAGTGGAGAAAATTGAGAGAGGCAGTGTTGTCCCCAAGATTGCTAATCTGAGAAACCACCGAGGAGCCGACACCGATGCAAACACACGAGGGTTTATTTACAAGCTCGAGCTTGAGTCCAAGTGTACCCGACACAGCGGAGCAGGGACTTGGACCCCGAGACTAAGAGGTGTAGCAGCTTTATGGGGGCCAGTGGCCCATGGGATATGCAGAATGTTGCACAGTCATGTTGGTCCACACACAAGTGGCCGATTGAATTACATCTTACCCTATAGTATCCATTTGAGCTGGCCTATTACTTTGCTCGGAATTGGTGCACAGTTTTGGTGGGCACAAAGCAGGGTTACATGGTTATGAGCTGATTTCCGATTAGGGTGTGCCCAGCGGCTTGACTAGGGTGGGGCAGTGCCTTAAGCAATAAGCTGGTTACGTGGGGGTCACACAGCAGGTGGCAGGTGTAGCACAAAATGGAATCAGTACTGCTCTGCTTGTCCAGGGGTAGGCGATTTTTGTTAAATTTCCTGGGTCTCACAGAAGATAAACTATGAGAGACTCCTAACTCGGGGAAACAAAGGATTGCGGAAGGGGAGGTGGGTGGGAGGATAGTGTAACTGGGGGACGGACATTAAGGAGGGCAAGTGATGTGACGAACACTGGGTATTATACTACATGTTGACAAATTGAATTTAAATTAAAATTTTTTTTAATTTAAATTTAAATTAAAAAAGGGTACTGGACGGCTCAGCCGTCCTCAGCAATTCATTTATGAAATGACCTTCATTAGATCATAAAAAGTTACGAATGTGAATGGAAAATGACCTGCAACTCCTTCCCAGTTCAAATAAATAAGTATTCTAAAAAGCAAATCAAAGTTCCAGAATGGAAAAATGCAAAAAACGAGGGAGAGGGAGAAAGAGAAATGAATTCACTTTTTGTGATATTTATTAGTGATGGTCCAATAATGACAAATCTGTGACTGTCATTAAAAACAAAGAGTTAGGGATCCCTGGGTGGCGCAGCGGTTTGGCGCCTGCCTTTGGCCCAGGGCGCGATCCTGGAGACCCAGGATCGAATCCCACATCGGGCTCCCGGTGCATGGAGCCTGCTTCTCCCTCTGCCTATGTCTCTGCCTCTCTCTCTCTCTCTGTGTGTGACTATCATAAATAAAGAAAAATTAAAAAAAAACAAAAACAAAAACAAAACAACAACAACAACAAAAAAAAAGAGTTAATGAACGGTATGGAGACCGATCCCCTCAACTAACAGATAAGGAAACCGAGAAGACACGAGAAGTAATGCACACTGCTCAGTAATTCACACGGGTGGCAAGGCGCAAAGCCAAGACTCAATTCTGGTCCAGAGTTCTTTAAACGACCACAACACGTTAACGTCACAGCTTCAGGCTCATCTAGAATTAGAGTCACTTTAGCTCAATAAAACATTCAACCAAAGTAGTCTTTCTTCTGCCAGATAGTTACATTTCATGAAGCACCCTAAAAGGGATTCGAATTAGGTCTCCATGTGTGCCATCAGAATACTGCCTGATGAATTAATTAAACAAAGGTATTCCCCGAAAAAAACCTCAGCCATGAGACCTTGCCTACCCTTTCACTTTCCAAGTCTTCATGCTTCTATATCTAATTGCCTATATTTTCAGAGAAGCCAACCTTACTCAGATTAAGTTTGTCCAAGCCGAGAACTAAGTGCCAGGTTTAATATTTTTAAAAACTCATTTTAAAAAAATAGTTAAACAGAGAATTTCAAATGGAAAAAAACACTGATATTTACATCATCTACTCTTACTCTAATTTGAAACTAATCATTTATTTTAAAGAAAGAAAAGAGGGAGTAACCCTTGTAAAAATGGCCTTTTTAAATGCATTCGGACCTTGGGGGGGTTTGGGGTCCTTTGGGGAGGCCATCTAAAAAAGCGGGCCCCGGGATGCTGGTTTCCCGCCCAAATTTTGTGCTTTTAAATTAAAAAAAAATTAAATATAAACTAGTTATGTTAAATTTGGTGTCGGGGTCTTGATGCAAAAATCCCTCTAGGAAGACCTTCTTCGGGAACCTAGCTTTTTACCACCAATAAGGTGTGAAAATTGGGACAATCCAATCCTCCAGAATCTCAGTTTCTTTCCTGGGGCTCAGAGGAGAGGACCAGAGAGATGATTCCCTCAGTTCCCTTTCTAAAGACCTGAAATGCTGCGGGTGGGGTCCTTTAAACACTCTATACTGAGCACAAAAGACGGGGGGATTTTTTTATTATACTCAAATTGCTAAATTATAAAACTAACCTTTTGAGCATAGATCCTGAGTAATTTTAGGGTTTTTTTCCTAGGGGGCGATAGAAAAATCCCCAATCTAATCCTTTCTATCACAAGCGGTGGGGGTAAAATGGGTCCAAGGCCCTAGAAATAATAAAATATGGGGTGTCAGAACAGCCATCTCCCCTTCATGCGCACTGCTTTTCACAAGCAAAGGCCCTCAAAGAACTTCCATTTTATTTTCTGAGGGTAACCGGTTAACATGTAGAATCCTAACCTGCCCCTTCCTTTTAACCCTAAAAAAAATTAAAATTGTTGGGCTGGCCTTTATTAACAAGCTTTTCCAGGTTTATTCTCTTGCACACTAACATTTGAGAACCATGGCTAGGCACCAAGGAGAAGGGGATTTCCCTTAAAAATAGCAAAATTTTGAAATCCCATGTCCTTTCTTTTTTTCAGATCATAATAAATTTAAAGAAATGAAACAGTGAAGGGGGAGGGGAAGGGGAGGCAAAAAATAGGGTTTGGGGGGACAGAAACAAAGTGCCAGTCAAAAATGATTATTTACTTTTAAAGTTTGTCTTTCAAAAATTTAGGAACGGGGACAAGAGACTCATACTATGGAAATATTGTTAAAGGCACACAGGTGTCAAACTGAAAAGAAGCTCCGGGGGCCAGAGAAGGAGACAATATAAGGCAACAAAATAAATTTAGTGTTGGATTTAAAAAACCCAAAAGCATAAAATAAATATCCCAAATCTATACTAATATTAAAAATTGTAAAAGAAAGAAAGGGGCCACCTGGGTGGCTCATCAGTTAAGCTTCTGCCTTAGGCTCGTTTCATGATCCGGGGTCCCAAGAAAGGCCCCCCTTGTTCAGCAGGGAACCTGCTCCTCCCTCTCCCTTTTTGCCCCTCTCCTCTGTTTTTTCTCCTCTCTCTTTAAAAAATAAAAAAAAATAAATCTGTGAAAAAGAAAAAACAAACAAAACACAGAAAAAGAGAAATCTCCCATGTAGAAGAATTTCAAACAATTTGTGCAGACATTCCACCCTCAAGGGGGTGACTAGTCCCCAAAACTCTTATGGGGGGGAATACCAAGTAACTTCCTTCTAAAAAATAATGTTATAAAAAGTTTAAAAAAAAAATTTTAAAATTTTAAAATAATAATAATCACTTTACTATGGAGAAAGCTGAAAAACACTACCGAAAAGTGATCAATGATACCAAGGGGGGACTGAAAAATTTTGTTGATAGTACTATCCTTTAATGATTAATAAAGAGGGGAAATTTTATCTCTGTATATAATCCACAATCACAAATTTATGAGAATTAAACGCAGACATGTCCCAAATGAGGGAGATTTTACAAAAATCCCCTTTTTCTAAAGGTGTTCAAAAAACAACAAGGAAAGGCTGAAAAAACTGTCACAATCCAGGGGGACCCTAAGAAAACATGAGGAAAAATTTAAATGTGATGTGGGGAGGGAAAACTTAGAAAAAAACTAAAGGAAAAATCTTGAATAAAGTAGTATGGTCTTTGGTTATTGCAAATTTTTTAATATTGATTTCATTACTAATTTTTGACCGTACTAATTAAATACGATAATTGGAAATCGAGTGGAGGGGCTAAAATTTCTCTGAGTTTCTCAATTTCCCCCAAAAATCTTTGGGGTTTTTTTTCTAATAAATAAAAATTTTATTTGAAAATTTTGACTTAAAATGAATCAGGGCTCCAAGTTGAAAAAACTTAAAAATTTTAATTAATTTTTGCTTATTCTTAAAAAAGTGCCTTCTTTTGGGAACAAAGTAAAGAATTTTATATCAGGGGAGGAAAAAGAAAAACACTTAGAAACACGTATAAAGCCTCCTCAACCCGAAAAAACAGGAAAGGATAATAAATAGCAAAAAATCAGATAAAAAAATTTTTCTTTTTTTTTATTAGGGGGAACCATATGGGGAAGTGCATTTAAAATTGCAATGCCTAACATTTATTTTTTGACATTGTTTCCAAAGATTTTACAGGCTTCAGTGTCGTTAAAAAATGATTCGTGGGGGAAATTTTTTAAATTTAAAAATTTACTGGGAAAAATTCCCGGCCCAGTTTAAACTTTTTTGATTTTTTTTTCGGTTCCTTCCTACATGAGCTTTTTTAGAGCTTTCAATATAGCAAATGCCCCTTGAAGGGGCCAATTTTTTAAGTTGCTATTTTTAATACCCTAATGGAATCAGTAATTTGGTTTTTTCCCTTCCCCCGATAAAGGCCCACGTAGGGGCCCGATAAAAATACTGAAAGAAATTAATGGTAAAATTGCTTTTTATCATTTCATTGCATACAGCCTGGAGTAGGTTCCTGGAGTTCGAATCACTTAACTAGCTGTTTGACCTTGGACAAGATGTTTTCTTCCTATCCTTTAGTTGGCCATCAAGATAACAGTACTGCCCATATGGTTGTTGGAGGATCCCAGGAGTTCTTTTATGTGAAGCATGCGAACAATTCTTGGCAAAAATATGTGCCATTTGAATGTTAACTTATATCGAGCAGTAAAGACTCCTACAACAGTCAATGTGGTGTTCAGAAATATTCTATAGCTTTAATGGGCAATGAAATCAAAACGTACCTAAGTTGCTGGTCCGTGTTTACTTAGGCTAACCGGCCCATTATCTGAAACCCAAAACAACAGATTTCTGATTATCTAACCTCACTCCAAGAAGGCCTCCTCAAGCCGAGGAAAATTGCCTTTCTTGGAATCTCAGGGAAGAATCATTCAAACATAATAATATGCATTGGTATAATGTCTCTCGGTCTTTCCAAATCCATAAAGATGCATTTACTGAGTGGTGACTGTTCTTGAAGAAAGAGATGAGAAACCTCATCCCTCTGAAATACTTGTGTCAGAATATTTTAACCATAGTACCAGAGGATAGTACATTTCTGATTAACAGGAATTAGGACTCAGATAGGAATCTGAGCAATCAGATGGGCACGAGAAAAAAAAAAAAGCTTTGACTCGCTTTCATCTTTTAAAGACAAAGGAGAGCTTTTCTATGTACAAACGTCAGTGACGTCAATGATTAGCCTTTAGGAATAAGAGTGTCTGCAGCAATCCAATCCCGACCTGATGACAACAACAGCCGGAAGCCACAATCAGGTCTTCCTGATCCCAAATCCCTGGGCCTGTTCCCCAACACATGCTGCCAAGCTCAGGTCATTTGCAACTTTCTCTTCAGGAGCTCGGGGAGAAGGAGGAAGGAGGCTACATAGAGATGGGATGCGACGCCCAAGAGGCGAGAAAATCTAAGGCCATCCACCTTTAAGTAGCACACGTCCAAGTCATCCCAGGCCCCCTGGGAAAGAAGGAAGAGCTGAAATTTACATTACTTCAGTACACAGCAAAAAAACAAAAGGTTTACAGCTTATTGTCCTAGAGAGCCACTTAGCATATAAGAAGTGAGCCCAGTTCAAGGGCAGGGAAGCCTCTTTTATTAGACTGAGAAAAGAGCTCCAATGCCCTTGAAGGCCCCATTGCAAAATGTAACAGAACTCGAGGGAATGCTTCAAGCCCTTCTGGAGGTTCCCCAGACCACCCCTTAAAACTAAGCTAAAACCCACCTCGGGGTCCAAGTCTTGCTCCGCTGTTGTCGGGTATAATTCGGACCCACACAAAGCTCGAGCTTGTAATTAAACCCTCCTGTGTTTGCATCATGTCGGATTCTGGGTGGTTTCTTGGATTCACAATCTTGGCACAAAAGGTCTGAGATTAACAAACAAAAACAAAAAGAAGGCTCGGGAGCAGGGCCAGAGTAGTGAAGGCAGGGTTCTGAGAGAAGGGCGGAGACCGGGGGCTTGGGGGCTCTTCTGCTGACTGCGGGCGTGGGACTGCCTCAGCCCCAGAGCCAGAGGACCCACACCTCTCAGTACAATCCAGCCTCAGCGCTGTAAATGAGTTATCAAGATAGCAGCCACAAGCAGCCGCCTCGCTGGAGGCAGAGCGCTGACCGCCCTCGCTGCTCTGACTCCACAGGTGCTTCTCCCAGGCACATCGCGCATCTGAACTCAGCCCCATGGCCCATCCCCAGACCCCGCACGACCACTCGCTGACCACCATAGTGGTCGGACCACGTGTGGGTTAAGCTGCAGAGCTTCAGCTCTGCCTGGAAAGAAGGGGTCTAGCTTCCTTTGTACTTTGGGGCTTTAATTTTCATTTATTTACTTTGATTCTTTTTTTTTGAATGGCTTTCTTTTAATTTTTTATCTATTATTTTTTCCAGAAAAGGAAGAAAAGAAAAAACCAAGAAAACAATAACAACTGCCCTCCCAAAAAAAAAACCCACCAGATTATTTCACCTGCTTGTTAAAAAGATTCTAAATCCCAAAATAGGAAAACAATTAAAGTACCATGAAAGTAAAAATAAGAAATAATAAGGTACATTACATAAAAAAAAAACCAACTTCCTATCCCTATCTCTTACCTTTTCCAAAACTGTACCCTGACCCAGACTCTGACCTACCCCAACCATAACCCCTAACTAAACACTAACCCTAACTATACCCAAAACCCCTATCCTAATCGAACCCTTGCCTAACCCTAACCTAGCCCTAACTTTAACCCTAACCTAAACTTAACCCCAACCCTAACTCACACCCTTACCCCTAACCCTAACTGCAACCTAAGCCCAACCCTAACTCTAAGCATAACCCTAACCCCCCAACCTCCTAACCTCCTGCCCTAATCCCTAAAGCTAAACCCTAACCATAACTCTAAACCCTGTCCTAACCCTAACCACTATTGCTAATCCCTAACCCCCATTCCTAACTCATAACACTGACCCTTACAATTATCCCTCACCTAACCTCTAATCCATAACCTTAAGCATAAAACACTAACCCCTAACATCTAACCCTAAGCTAACCACCAACTGTCTCCTCCCCTGACCCCTACATTCATTTTACCCATTCACTTACCCGTGGTTTGTGGTGAGTCCCTTCTGATGTGGAGTGGCCACCAAAGGCGCCTCCAGTGGTCCCTCTAGGGGGTCCTGCGGAAGCCGGGGTCCTGTGAGTGCAGGACGCGGGCCCACGAGTTCCTGAGTCATAGTCCAGTGGGGTCCTGAGGACGCCGGTGTCTCTGTCACGGTGGCTGGACTAGGTCTCACATCCTATGGAAGCCTCACAGAGGGTCTAGGAGGCCAGAGAGGCTCCCGGTCAGATGGACATGGCCCACGTCCCCCCGGAAAACTCACCGCGGAGTCCTGAGGAGGCTGTAGACTCCTTTCAGCATAGACGCAGCCGCATAAGTCCCAAAAGCAAAGTGCACGTCCTGGGGAGGACGGGGATCTGTCAGTGTTGACGTGGCCCCACATTTTCTCAAGCCTCACCATAAGACTGAGGAGGTGGGAGCTCCTGTCATGCATGGACGTGGCCCAAATCTTTCCAAACCTTCACAGTGGGACTGAGGAGGTCGGAGATCCGGTCAGTGTGGATGCGGCACCCAAATTTTTCTTAGGCCTCAGCAGGCCCTGGACAAGGCAGGGGGTCTTCTGTCCGCATGGACGCGCAATTCCATTTCCCGAAGTCTACACGGGGGTCCTGAGGAAGTCGGCGTGCTGGTTTGTGTGGATGTGGCCCACGTCCTCCAAAACGTCACCTTGTTCTGAAGAATCCGGGGTTCCTGTCACGTGGATGGTGTGGCCCCCTGGTTCCAGAAGCCTCAATTATGTCTGAGGGGCTGGGAGCTCCTGCCAGAGTGGCGCGGCACACATCTTTCCTGAAGGCACTCCCCGCGGTTCCTGAGGTGGCCCTGGGGCTTACTGTCTGCGTGGATGTTGGCCCACTCTTCCTGAAGCCTCAACGTGGGTCCTGAGGAGACGGGGCTCATGACAGCGTGAACGTGGCCCAATGTCTCCTGAAGCCTCACTGCGTGTCTGAGGAGGCTGCTGGCTCATCAGCATGGGACGCCGCACCCCACCTCCCTCCTCAGGCTCCAAGCACAGGCTGGCTTCCTGTTAGTGCATGGAGGACGAGGCTTACTGGCATGCGCTATCTTGGGTGGGGGTATGGGGTCGGGCGCCCCCTGCGGG
>NW_024570768.1:0-33894 GCF_018345385.1 Vulpes lagopus | reverse complement strand
GCTCACACAGGAAATACTAGGAAATCGCTGGTTGAGCTTGGATGCACTAGTCTTGTGGGCCGGGACTTCCACTTACCTCTCACAAACACTTCAGGCACGCATCGGGGCTAGGCCTGTTAGGAGCGCGGTGTACGTGCAGGCAGGATGTGGGAGGGACAGTCCATAAGCCCAACTCTCGGAAGTGTGTATGCTTTGCAGGCAGATGTCTGCTAGACACTTTGATGGGAGCTAGGACCGAGCTACACTCTCATTGAACAAGGACGTTGCAATGTCTGCATTGAGATCAGATACACTTGAGGAGAATCCTGTCACTTCCACATGCTCTCACACAACCTCTTCTGGCACCTAACATAAGGATGCTGGGACCTACGTCTACGGGCAGTCAGAATGCGGGAGGGTCCTGCCCTGAACTCAGCTCGCACAAGGAAGCACGCCTACAAGCCAGCTTTCAACTAGCTGCGTTCCTCGGGCACTGAGAACGTAACAGTGTTCTAAGCCAGGAGGTACCCAGAATACCACTCCACTGCAGCTGGAGACACCCTCCAGGTCTGCTTATTCCACTTGCGTCTCACAAGCCTCTGACAAACGGCTGTGGTGCAGATGTTGGAAACTCTTTCTGCAGGCAGTGTGCAACTGGGAGGGACTGAGGGTGAGCTCAACTCTCCGAAGTAAGTTGCTTTCGGACAAGGCGTTCAGCTAGCTTCTCTCGTATGACACTTAGGATGTAGCACCCGGCTCACACAGGAAATACTAGGAAATCGCTGGGTTGAGCTTGGATGCACTAGTCTTGTGGGCCGGGACGTTCCACTTACCTCTCACAACACTTCAGGCACGCATCGGGGTAGGCCTGTTAGGAGCGCGGTGTACGTGCAGGCAGGATGTGGGAGGGACAGTCCATAAGCCCAACTCTCGGAAGTGTGTATGCTTTGCAGGCAGATGTCTGCTAGACACTTTGATGGGAGCTGGACCGAGCTACACTCTCATTGAACAAGGACGTTTGCAATGTCTGCATTGAGATCAGATACACTTGAGGAGAATCCTGTCACTTGCACATGCTCTTCACACAACCTCTTCTGGCACCTAACATAAGGATGCTGGGACCTACGTCTGTGGGCAGTCAGAATGTGGGAGGGTCCTGCCCTGAACTCAGCTCGCACAAGGAAGCACGCCTACAAGCCAGCTTTCAACTAGCTGCGTTCCTCGGGCACTGAGAACGTAGCAGTACTCTAAGCCAGGAGGTACCCAGAATACCACTCCACTGCAGCGGGAGACACCCTCCAGGTCTGCTTATTCCACTTGCGTCTCACAAGCCTCTAACAAACGGCTCTGGTGCAGATGTTGGAAACTCTTTCTGCAGGCATTGTGCAACTGTGAGGGACTGAGGGTGAGCTCAACTCTCCGAAGTAATTTGCTTTTGGACAAGGCGTTCAGCTAGCTTCTCTCGTATGGCACTTAGGATGTAGCACCTGGCTCACACAGGAAATACTAGGAAATCGCTGGATTGAGCTTGGATGCACTCGTCTTGTGAACCGGGAGTTTCCACTAACCTGTCAAAACCCTTCAGGCATGCATCGGGTCTAGGCCTGTTAGGAGCGCAGTGTACCTGCAGGCAGGATGTGGGAGGGACAGGCCATAAGCTCAACTCTCAGGGGTGCGTATGCCTGGGAGGCAGATGTCTGCTCCCCACTCATACAGGGGAGTTAGTACCTAGCACACACTAATTGAACAAGGACGTTGGCAATCGCTGTATTCAACTCACATTGCTGTGAGAACATGCCTGACGTTTCTACACGCATTTCTCACATCCTCTCCCTGCACCTGACATGAGGATGTTAGCAGCTCCACCCACAGGGGGACCCGAGGCGGGAGGGTCCTTTGTTGAGCTCAACTCTCAAAAGGAAGCATGCCCCGAATGCAACTATTCACTAGCTGCCTTCTTATGGCCCTGAGAACGTAGCAGCACTGGAAGTCAGGACGTTGCGTGAATACCGCTCTACTGCACCGAGTGACAGCACCATTGAGGCCTGCAGCTTGCCTCTTGCGTTCCATGAGCTTCTGACAAACATGTCTAGTGAGGATGTTCGTAACTCCATGTGCAGGCAGTGTGGAACTGGGAAGGACCGCGAGTCAGCTCATCTCACAGAGGGAAGTTCCCCGGAGAGAGAGCTTGCAACTAGGTACTCAGGGTTGGAAGTTAGTATGTACCACCCATCTGAGGGAGGAAGTCGTCAGAAGTCACTGGATTGAGCTAAGAGACACTTGCCTCTCACAAAGCTTGAATCCCGTGTCCAACGAAATCCCTTGGCTGCAAAGGGTACAGGCGGTCAGCATGTGGGAGGTGGAAGCCATAAGCTCAACCCAAAGGAGTGTGCATGCCTTGGAGGCAGCTGTCCGCTAGGCACAAAATTGACAAGCCAGTCACTTGGTTCTCTCTCTGCTCCTGTCCCGCGTAGAACGAAATGCTGTGCAAGCGAACCGTACAGGCAGTCAGGATGTGGGAGCGATAGGCCATAAGCTCAACTCTCGGAAGTGTGTACGCTTTGCAGGCTGCTAGACCCTTATTGATGGGAGCTGGGACCGAGCTACACTCTCATTGAACAAGGACGTTTGCAATGTCTGTATTGGACTCAGATTCACTTGAACAGAGTCCTGTCACTTCCATATGCTTTTCACACAACCTCTTCCGGCACTTAACATAAGGATGCTGGGACCTATGTCTACGGGCCGTCAGGATGCGGGAGGGTCCTGCCCTGACCTCAGCTCGCACAAGGAAGCATGCCTAGAAGCCAGCATTCAACTAGCTGCATTCTTAGGGCACTGAGAACATAGCAGTACTCTAAGCCAGGAGGTACCCAGAATACCACTCTACTGCAGCTGGAGACACCTTCCAGGTCTGCTTATTCCACTTGCGTCTCACAAGCCTCTGACAAACGGCTCTGGTGCAGATGTTGGAAACTCTTTCTGCAGGCAGTGTGCAACTGTGAGGGACTGAGAGTGAGCTCAACTCTCCGAAGTAATTTGCTTTTGGACAAAGCGTTCAGCTTGCTTCTCTCGTATGGCACTTAGGATGTAGCACCTGGCTCACACAGGAAATACTAGGAAATCGCTGGATTGAGCTTGGATGCACTAGCCTTGTGGGCCTGGACTTTCCACTTACCTCTCACAGCTCTTCCGTCACTCATCGGGGCTAGGCCTGTTAGGAGCGCGGTGTACCTGCAGGCCGGATGTGGGAAGGAGAGTCCGAAAGCTCATCTCTCGGAAGTGTGTGTGCTTTGCAGGCAGATGTCTGCCTAGACACTTTGTTGGGAGCTAGGACCGAGCTACACTCTCATTGGACATTTTCAATCTCTGTATTGAGATCAGATACACTTGAGGAGAATCCTGTCACTTCCACATGCTTTTCACACAACCTCTTCCTGCGCCTAACATAAGGATGTTGGGACCTATGTCTACGGGCAGTCAGGATGCCGGAGGGTGTGCCCTGACCTCAGCTCGCACAAGGAAGCATGCCTAGAAGCCAGCTTTCAACTAGCTGCGTTCGTAGGGCACTGAGAATGCAGCAGTGTTCTAAGCCAGGAGGTACCCAGAATACCACTCCACTGCAGCTGGAGCCACACTCCAGGTCTGCTTTATTCCACTTGCGTCTCACAAGCCTCTGACACAGGGCTCTGGTGCAGATGTTCGAAACTCATTCTGCAGCCATTGTGGATCTGTGAGGGACTGAGGGTGAGCTCAGCTCTTCGAAGTAAGCTGCCTTTGGACTAGGCGTTCAGCTCGCTTCTCTCGTATGGAACTTAGGATTTAGCACCAGGCTAACCTAGGAATTACTAGGAAATCGCCCGATTGAGCTTGGAGGCACTAGTCTTGTGCGCCGGGACTTTCCACTTACCTCTCACAACACTTCAGTCACGCATCGAGCCTAGGCCTGTTAGGAGCGAGGTGTACCTGTGGGCAGGATGTGGGAGGGACAGGCCATAAGCTCAACTCTCAGGGGCGTGTATGCCTGGGAGGCAGATGTCTGCTCCCCACTCATACAGGGGAGTTAGAACCTAGCTACACTCTAATTGAGCAAGGACGTTGGCAATCGCTGTATTCAACTCACATTCCCGTCAGTACAGGCCTGACGTTTCCACACGCATTTCTCACAACCTCTCCCTGCACCTGACATGAGGATGTTAGCAGCTCCATCCACAGGGATGCTCGAGGCGGGAGGGTCCTTCGTTGAGCTCAACTCTCAAAAGGAAGCATGCCCCGAATGCAGCTTTCCACTAGCTGCGTTCTTATGGCCGTGAGAACGTAACAGCATTGAAAGTCAGGACGTTGCGTGAATACCGCTCTACCGCACCTAGTGACAGCACCATTGAGGCCTGCAGCTTGCCCCTTGCGTCCCATCAGCTTCTGACAAACATGTCTAGTGAGGATGTTCGTAACTCCATGTGCAGGCAGTGTGGATCTGGGAAGGACCACGTGTCAGCTCATCTCACAGAAGGAAGTTCCCCTGAGAGGGAGCTTGCAACTAGGTACTCAGGTTTGGAAGTTAGTATGTACCTCCCATCTGAGGGAGGAATTCGTCAGAATTCGGTGGATTGAGCTAATAGACACTTGTCTCTCACAAAACTTGCATCCGTTATCCAAACTATCCTTTGGCTTCGAAGTGTACAGGCGTTCAGCATGTGGGAGGTAGAATTCATGAGCTCAATCCAAAGGAGTTGCATGCCTTGGAGGCAGGTGTCTGCTAGGCGCAAAATCGACAAGCCAGTCACTTTGTTCTCTCTGCTCCTTTCCCGCGTAGAACGAAATACTGTGGAATCGAACTGTTCAGGCACTCAGGATGTGGGAGGGACAGGCTATAAGCTCAACTCTCAGAAGTGTGTATGCCTGGGAGGCAGTTGTTGTCTTCCCACTCCTACAGGGGAGATTGAAACTCGCTACACTTTAATTGAACAAGGACGTTGGCAATCGCTGTATTCAACTCACATACACGTGAGTACAGCCCTGTGCTTCCACATGCATTTCTCACAACCTCTCCCTGCTCCTAACATGAGGATGTTGGCAGCTACGTCCACAGGCAGGCATGATGCGGTGGGGTCCTACCTTGAACTCATATCTCAAAGGAAGCATGCCTCGATTGCAGCTTTCCACTAGCTGCGTTCTTACGGCCGTGAAAATGTAGCAGCAGTGTAAGGTGTATGCAGGCTGTGGATGCAGCTGTCCGGGAGGTGCGAAAGTGACAAGCAAGTCACTTGGTTCTCTCTCTGCTCCTGTTCTGCGTAGAACGAAATACTGTGGAAGCGAACCGTACAGGCAGTCAGGATGTGGGAGGGACAGGCCATAAGTTCAACTCTCAGAAATGTGAATGCCTTGCAGGTACATGTTTGCTTGCCACTCCTACAGGGGAGATAGAACCTAGCACGAGTCTCATTGAACAAGGCTGTTGGAAATCCCTGTATTGAATTCAGATTCACGTGAGTACAGGCCAGACACTTCCACATGCTTTTCACACAACCTCTTCCAGCACCTCACTTAAGGATGATAGGAGGTATGTCTACAGGTAGTCAGGATGTGGGCGGGTCCTGCCCTGAGCTCAGCTCTCACAAGGAAGCATCCCTAGAAGCCAGTTTTCAACTAGCTGTGATTTTATGACTGTGGTGTCCTTCTAACCTAACCTATACTTGGTCACTCCAGTCCCCAACTGGGCCTCAGCTGGTCTTGTGCCTCTGGTACTTTGTTTGGCCTCACCTGGACCTGTTAAATATGTTCCCACCTGAGCCTCAACTGCTCTTATGACTTTTGTCCCCACCTGTGTCTCACCCAGACCAGGTGACTGAGTTCCACCTGGACCTTACCTGGACTTGGTGAATCTGGTCCCCTCCTGGGTATCACCTGGACCTGGTGACTCTGGTCCTCACGTGCACCTCACCTGGACCTGATGACTCTTGTACTCACCTGGGCATCATCAGGATATGTTTAGTCTGTTTCCCAAGTGAGACTCTGGAACATTTAATTTGGTCCTCACCTGGGCTTCACCTGGACCTGGTGACTCTGGTTTCCACATGAACCACACCTGGACCTGGTGTCCCTGCTGTTCTTATAGCCTCTCCTGTGCCTGGTGACTCCAGTCCCCCTACCCCTGGGCCTCACCTGGATTTGGTGATTCTGGTCCTCAGGATGGTTTCACCTGGACCTGGTGACTGTGGTCCCCACCTTGGCCTTACCTGGACCTGCTGATTCTGGTTCCCACCTGGGCCTCACCTGTACCTGGTGATCTGGTTCTCACATGGACCACACCTAGACCTGGTGACCGTGCTGTCCTTCTAGACTCACCTTTAACTGGTAACTCTGGTGTCCACCTGGGCCTCCCCTGGACCTGGTGAATCTGGTCCCCACTTGGTCCTCAAGGACCTGGTGACTCTGGTCCTGAGGTGGGCATCATTGGAACATGGTTATTGTGTTCCCCACCTGGGACTCACCTCGACCTGGTAACTCTGGTCCTTACCTGGGCCCCACCTGGACCTGGTGATTCTGGTCTGCACCTGAGACTACCCTGGATCTGGTGACTCTGATCCCCATCTGGGCCTCACCTGGCCCTGTTAACTCTGGTCCTCAACTGGGCATAATTGGGTCCTGGTTACTGTGTTCCACAACTGAGCCTCACCTGGACCAGGTGACTCTGGTCCCCCTCTGGGTCTCACCCTGACCTGGTGACTGTGAACCCCACTTTGGCCTGATTTGGACCTTCTGACTCTGGTTGCCACCTGCGCCTCACCTCGAAATGTTGACTCTGGTTCTTTCAAGGGCCTCCCCTATACCTGGTGATTCTGGTCCCCACCTGGGCCTCACGTGTGCCTGGTGAGTCTGGTCCTCACCTGGGCCTCATCTGGACCTGGTGACTCTGGTCCCCACCTGGACCTCTCCTGGACCTGGTGACTCTCTTTCCAACATGGACCTCACCTGGATCTGGTGACTCTGGTCCTCAGTTTGGCACACCTGGACCTGGTGACTCTCGTCCCCACTTTGACCTAACTCAGACCTGGTGAATCTCGTCCCCACCTAGGCCTCACCTAGACCTGGTGACTCTTGTCCCCAGCTATGCCTCAATTCGACCTGATGATTCTGGTCCTCACGTGGGCCTCACATGGACCTGGGACTCAGCTGGATATAGTGGCTCTGATTCCCACATGGGGCGCACCTGATACTGGTGACTGTGGTCTCCTTCTATGCCTCACCAGGACCTGGTGATTCTGATCCCCATTGGGCCTTGCATGGCTCTAATGACTCTGGTCCTCACGTAGGCATCATTGGGACCTGGATACTCTATTCCACACCTGGGCCTCACTTTGACCGGGGACCTCTGGTCCCACTCTGGGCCTCAAACTAAACTGGTTACTCTGGTCCCCCTCTGGACCTCACCCTTACCTTTTGACTCTGGTTCCCCCCGCCCCCCCGGGCTTCACTTGGACCTGGTGAATCTGGTCTTTACCTGTTCCTCACCTGGACCTTGTGACTGTGGTCCCCACCTGGGTCTCACCTGGACTTGGTGAATCTTGTTGCCACCTGGGCCTTACCTGGACCTTGTGACTGTGGTCCCCACCTGGGTCTCACCTGGATCTGGTGGCTCTGGTTCCCATATGGGGCTTTCCTGGACCTGGTTCCTGTGGTCTCCTTCTGGCCTCACCTGGAACAAAATGACTCTCATGGGTAAATAAGTAAAATCTTAAAAACAAAAACAAGAGAAAGGACAAAGGCATACGATCCTCTCAAGAGTTGCAGAAAAAGCATTTGACAAAATACAACATAAAAAGCATAGTGGGTAGTAAAAGGGAATATAAGGGAATGGAGAAGAAATGTGTGGGAAATATCAGAAAGGGAAACAGAACATAAAGACTCCTAACTCTGGGAAATGAACTAGGGGTGGTGGAAGGGGAGGACGGCGGGGGGTGGGGGTGAATGGGTGACGGGCACTGAGCGGGGCACTTGACGGGATGAGCACTGGGTGTTATTCTGTATGTTGGCAAAGTGAACACCAATAAAAAATAAATTTATTATTTTAAAAAAAAGGATAGTGGGTTTTTTATTTTTTTATTTTTTTTTCAGCATAGTGGGTTTTGAGGAAACGTATATCAACAGAATAAAGGCCGTGTAGGAAGGCCCGTAGCTGACATCATCCTCAAGGGTGAAAACTTGAAATCGTCTCCCCTAAGAGCAGGAACAAGCCAAGGAAGTCCCCTCTCAGCACTGGAAGTCCTATCGTAGTCAACAGACAGGAAACAGAAAAGGTTCCACACCTGGAAGGGGGACATCACACTGTCCCTATTTGCTGAAGATGTGGTATTAGAAACAGGAAACCCGACAGACTCCACCAAAAACTGTTAGAACTAATGAGTGAATTCCTTAACGTTGTGGGACACAAAATGAACAGAGATCAGTAGCCTTGCTGTGTCCCGACAATGAGCACTCAGGAAGGAAATTCAGGACATGACTCCCTTATCAGGAGCATCCAAAAAACAAAATAATTAGACTGAACCAAGGGACTGCAAGACTTGTACACTGAAAATTACAAGACTTTGGGAGGACATCCTGGGCTCGTGGGGTCAGAGCCTTCATCTTGTTAAAATGTCCACAGTTCCAGAAGCCACCCGCAGTTCCAATGTCATTCCTATCAAAATCATGGTGGCCATTTGCTTCAACGTGGATGGAACTGGAGGGTATTATGCTGAGTGAGATAAGTCAATCGGAGAAGGACAAACAGTGTATGTTCTCATTCATTTGGGGAATATGAATAATAGTGAAAGGGAATATAAAGGAAGGGAAAAGAAATGTTGGGAAATATCAGGAAGGGAGACAGAACATAAAGACTCCTAACTCGGGGAAACGAACTAGGGGTGGTGGAAGGGGAGGAGGGCGGGTGTTGGAGGGGAATGGGTGACGGGCACTGAGGTGGACACTTGACGGGATGAGCACTGGGTGTTTTTCTGTATGTTGGTAAATTAAACACCAATAAAAGTTAATTAAAAAAAAAAAAACAAAACAAAATCATGGTGGCCGATTTTAGAAATAGAAAAAGCACTCCTAACATTTGTCCGCCCCCACAAATGACCCTGGACAGCAAATCAGTGTTGGAGAAGCAGGACAGAGCTGGACGCAGCACTTTCTTATTTCAAACGATGTCACAGAGACACAGGATAAAGCAGTGTGGTTCTCGGGCCCCTGGCTGGCTCCGTTGGTTAAGCATCTGACTCTTGACCTCACCCCTGGTCTTGATCTTGGGGTCATAAGTACTAGGCCTGTGCTGGGCTGTGGACGAGGCATGGAGCCTACTTAAACAAACCAAACCCACAGGGGTGTGGTTCTGGCATTGCTGAAGGAGCAGAATAGAGAGCCTGGAAGAAAATGCACTCTGATACAGTCAACTGATTTTTTAAACTTAATTTAATTTAAACCCAATTAATTAACAGTATAGTGTATTATACTTTCAGAGATAGACTTCAGGGATTCACCAGTTGGAGATAACACCAGTGCTCATGACATCACATGCCCTCCTTCATGCCCGTCTACCAGTTACCCTGTCCCTCCCCTCCAGCGACCCTCAGTTTGTTTCCTGTGATTGAGTCTCTTTTTCCTCCATCTCTGTTTTCATCTTATTTGTTTTTCCTTCCCTTCACAGATGTCCATCTGCTTTGCTTCTTTAATTTCACCTATGAATGACACCATACGGTCATTTTCTTTCCTTACTGATTTCACTTAACATGATCCCTCTAGTTCTATCCACGTCATTGCAAATGGCAAGATTTCCTTCTCTTTGATAGCTGAGTAACATTCCTATCATCTATCTATCTATCATCTATTACCATTATCTATCTCCCATCCTCTTTATCCATCATCTGTCTGAAGGCACCGAGGCTCCTCTCACAGTGTGGCTACTGTGGACCCGCCTGCTGTGGACATTGGGGTGCAGTTGTCCCGGAGTCTCACTGCATCTGTATCTTCGGAGTGAGCTCCAGGCCGAGCACCTGCTGGTCGCAGGGCGGCTCTATTTGTAACTTCCAGAGGAGCCTCCACACTGTTTCCAGGGTGGCTGCACCAGCCCGCGGTCCTGCCCACAGTGGAAGACGGTTGAGTGAGTTTTGTAGGACGTGGTAAAAGTCTGGTCCACATTTCATTTTGCGTCCTGTGGGCTCCAATTCATCGTCCTTAAGTATTTCTGAGAAAGCCGGGTGTTGGGCTCCGTTTCAGTGAGACGTTTCCGAAGCTCACAGGCCTCAGCTGGAGCCTGGAAGGAGGCAGGTGTGGCCCCGGGCGCAGGGACACCGCCTCCTGCACGGCCTCTTGCAGTGCCTAAGCATCCCGCAGGGGGCGCCCGACCCCAGACGCCGCCCAAGGATCGCGCATGCGCAGTAAGCCTCGTCCGCTTGCACTAACAGGAGCCAGCCTGTGCTGGGGAGGCCTGAGGAGGAGGTGGGGTCGCGTCCACGCTGATGAGCCGCAGCCTCCTCAGGACCCGCAGTGAGGCTTCAGGAGGACATTGGGCCACGTTCACGCTGTCAGGAGCCCCGGTCTCCTCAGGACCCGCGGTGAGGCTTCAGGAAGATGTGGGCCAACATCCACGCAGACAGGAGCCCCTGGGCCACCTCAGGAACCGCGGGGAGGCTTCAGGAAGATGTGGTGCCGCGTCCACTCTGGCAGGAGCTCCCAGGCCCCTCAGGACATAAGTTGAGGCTTCTGGAACCTGGGGGCCACATCCACGGTGACAGGAACCCCGGATTCCTCAGAACACAGGGTGACGTTTTGGGAGGACGTGGGGCCACATCCACACAACCAGACGCCGACTTCCTCAGGACCCCCGGTGTAGACTTCGGGAAAATGGGAATGCGTCCATGCGGACAGAAGACCCCCAGCCTTGTCAGGGCCTGCGGTGAGGCCTAAGAAAGATTTGGGTGCCGCATCCACACTGACAGGAGTCTCCGACCTCCTCAGGACCCACTGTGAAGGTTTGGGAAGATTTGGGGCCACGTCCATGCTGACAGGAGCCCCCAGCCTCCTCAGGTCTTATGGTGAGGCTTGAGGAAAATGTGGGGCCACGTCAACACTGACAGGACCCCCGTCCTCCTCAGGACCTGCACTTTGGCTTTGGGACATATGTGGCTGCGTCTATGCTGAAAGGAGTCTACAGCCTCCTCAGGACCCGCGGTGAGTTTCCGGGGGGACGTGGGGCCATGTCCAGGCTGACAGGAGCCTCCGGCCTCCTGAGGACCCTCTGTGAGGCTTCCAGAGGATGTGAGACCTAGTCCACAGTGACAGGAGACCCGGCGTCCTCAGGACCCCACTGACTATGACTCAGGAACACGTGGGGCCGCGTCTGCACTCACAGGAGCCCGGCTTCCTCAGGACCCCCTAGAGGACTCTGGAGGCGCCGTTGGGGGCCACGTCCACATCAGAAGGGACTCCTCAGAACCACAGGGTAAGTGAATGGGTAGAATGAATGGTAGGGTCAGGGGAGGGGAGACAGTTGGTGGTTAGGCTTAGGTTAGATGTTAGGGGTTAGTGTTTATGCTTATGGTTACGGATTAGAGGTTAGGGTGAGGGATAATTGTAAGGGTCAGTGGTTAGGAGTTAGGATGGGGGTTAGGGATTAGGCATAGTGGTTAGGGTTAGGGACAGGGTTTAGAGTTAGGGTTAGGGTTTAGGCTTTAGGGATTAGGGCAGGAGGTTAGGAGTTGGGGTTAGGGTTATGCTTAGAGTTAGGGTTGGGCTTAGGTTTGCAGTTAGGGTTAGGGGTTAGGGTGTGAGTTAGGGTTGGGGTTAAGGTTAGGGGTTAGGGTTAAAGTTAGGGCTAGGTTTAGGGTTAGGGCAAGGGTTCGGATTAGGATAGGGGTTTGGGGTAGTGTTAGGGTTAGTGTTTAGTTAGGGGTTATGGTTGGGGTTAGGTCAGAGTCAGGGTCAGGGTACAGTTTTGGAAAAGGGTAAGAGATAGGGTTAGGGAGTTGGTTTTTTTTTATGTATGTACCTTATATATTTCTTATTTTTACTTTCATGGTACTTTAATTGTGTTTCCTATTTTGGGATTTAGAATCTTTTAACAAGCAGGTGAAATAATCTGGTGGGGTTTTTTTTGGGAGGGCAGTTGTTATTGTTTTCTTGGTTTTTCTTTTTCTTCCTTTTCTGGAAAAAATAATGAGATAAAAAATTAAAAGAAAGCAATTAATAAAAAAGAATCAAAGTAAATAAATGAAAATAAAGCCCAAAGTACAAAGGAAGCTAGACCCTACTTTCCAGGCAGAGCTGAAGCTCTGCAGCTTCCGTGGTCCGACCACTTGGTGTCAGCGAGTGGTCTGTGCGGGGTCTGGGGATGGGCCATGGGGCTGATTGTCAGCTGCGCATGTGCCTGGGAGATGCACCTGTGGAGTCAGAGGCGGCGTGGGCGTCAGCGCCTCTGGCCTCCAGCGGGCGGCGCTGTGCTGCTATCTGATACTCAGCGCTGGAGGGCGTGATGCGGGTTGGTCCTCTGGCTCTGGGGCTGAGCATCCCACCCCCCAGTCAGCAGAAGAGCCCCCAAGCCCCCGGGTCTCCGCCGCTTCTCTCAGAACCCTGCCTTCACTCTGCCTGCGTCCGAGCTTCTTTTGGTTTTGTTTTTTATCTCAGACTGTTGTGCCCAAGATTGTGAATCCAAGAAACCACCCAGAAGCCGACACTGATGCAAACACAGGAGGGTTTATTTACAAGCTCGAGCTTGTGTCCAAGTATACCCGACACAGCGGAGCAGAGACTTGGACCCCGAGGTGGGTTTTAGCTTAGTTTTAGGGGTGGTCTGGGGGACCTCCAGAAGGGCTTGAGCAATTCCTCAAGTTCTGTTTACATTTTGCAATGGGGCCTTCAAGGGCATTGAGCTCTTTTCTCATTCTAATAGAGGCTTCCTGCCCTTGACCTGGGCTCACTTCTTATGCTAATGTGGGGCTCTCTAGGACATTAAGCTGTAAACTTTTGTTTTTTTGCTGTGACTGAAGTAATGTAAATTTCAGCTCTTCTTCCCAGGGGCCTGGGATGACTGGACGTGTGCTAACGCTGAACTTAAAGTGGAATGGCCTTAATTTTCTCGGCCTCTGGGCGTCCCGTCCCATCCTATGTAGCTCCTTCCTCCTTCCCCGGAGCTCCTAAGAGAGCAATTGCAAATGACCTCAGCTTGGCAGCATGTGTTGGGGGACAGGCCCAGGGATTTGGGATCAGGAAGACCTGGATTGTGGGCTTCCCGGCTGTTCAGCGGGATTGGATGCTGCAGACTCTTATTCCCTAAGGCTATCTTGACCACTGACTTTGTATATAGAAAAGCTCTCCTTTGTCTTTAAAAGATGAAGAGCGAGTCAAAGCGTTTTTTCTCTGCCCATCTGATTGCTCAGATTCCAATCTGAGACATATTTCCTGTTAATCAGGATAATTTACTATCCGTAGTAGTATGGTTAAAATATTCTGACACAAGTAATTCAGAGGGATGAGGGTTTCTCATCTCTTTCTTCACAGCTCAGTCACTCATCAGGAAATGCATCTTTATGGATTTGGAAAGAACCGAGAGACATTATTACCAATGGTCATATTATTATGTGAAGGATTCTTCCCTGAGATCCCAAGAAGGCAATTTTTCCTCGGGCTTGAGGAGGCCTCTTGGAGTGAGGTTAGAATCAGAAATTGTGTGTTTGGGTTTCAGATAATGGAACTGGTTAGCTAAGTAAACACGGACAGGCACTTAGGTTCTTTTTGAATTTCAATTGCCTTAAAAGCTATAGAATAATTTCTAAACACCTCATTGGACTGTTGTAGGATTTCTTTATTGCTAATATAAGTTAACATTCATATGGCACATATTATGTGCCAAGAATTGTGTCATGCTTCACATAAAAGAACTCCTGGGATCCTCCAACAACCCTATGGGCAGGTACTGTTATCTTGATGGGCCAACTAAAGGATAGGAAGAAAACATCTTGACCAAGGTCAAACAGCTAGTTAAGTGGATTCGAACTCAGGAAGCCTGACTCCAGGCTGTTATGGCCACCAGAAAATGTTTATTAAGTACTTCCTAACGTCCTAGGTAATGTACGAATAAAGTCCAACTCTTTACTCATTAGAGCTCTATGGCACAGGCATTATTACTGTCACAGTTTTGCAGAAAAAGAAGAAGGTTCAGAGCCTAAGCTCAAGGGACTTGCCCAGAGCCCTACAATTCAGAGGCAGAAACCTTCCTTTTCCTCATAATATTCTCCTTCCACCACTTACCTTCTCCTTTCTCTATGTCTTAATATAAATGTTGCTTCTGGTTATCTTCTCTGAGGCCCCAGTTAGACTAAGCCTTCTTATATATGTACTTGTAGTAAGCTGTATATTTACCTTTATATTGGCTACTATAATCTTGTCTAGTTGTCTTTCTGACACTTTTTGGTTAGTATCAGTCTCTCCCACCAGCATGGCCTGGAGGGAGATAGGCACTGCATCTATGTCTGGTTAACTTGGTATTCCTAGCACCTTGCACATAGTAGGTATGCACCAAATACTTAATAAATTACTGGATCCCTAACCTTCTTGAGTTGATGTTGATAAACATTAGAACATGAAATGGACCAAGATAAGAATGAAATTGCTGAATGAAATGATAAAAAGCAATTTTATCCATTCACTCATTCAGTATTTTATCAGGGGCCTACTGTGTGCCATATCTGAGCGAAGGAAAACGATACGTGATTCCATTAGGGTATTATAATAGCAACTTAAAAATTGGCCTTCTAAGGCATTTGCTATAGTTGAAAGCTCTAACTAAAAGGCTCAGTGGTTAGGAAGGAACTGAATAAAATCAAAATAAAGTATTATCTGGGCAGGAATTTCCCAGTAAATCTGGTTTAATAAAAATTTCACACGAATCATTTTTTAACTGACACTGAAGCACTGTGAACTCTTTGGAAGACAAATGTCAAGGAAATAAATGTTAGGCATTGCTAATTTTAAATGCACTTGCAATATGGTGTCTAATATAAAAGAAGTATTTTTATCTGATTTTTGCTATTTATTATCCTTTCCTGCTTTTCAGGTTGAGGAGGCATTATACGTGTTTCTAAGTGTTTTTCTTTCCTTCTGATATAAAATTCTTACTTTGTTCCCATCGAAGGAACTGTTTAAGAATAAGGCAAAAATTAATTAAACTATTCTTAAAGTGTCTTCACACTTGGAGCCTGATTCATTTAAGTCAATTTTCAAAATAAATCTTATTTATTAGAAAAAAACCCCAAAGATTTACAGGGAAATTGAGAAGACAGTACAGAGAATTCTCATGCCCTCGCACTCGATGTCTCCAATTATCGATATCTTATATTAGTACGGTACAAATATTAGCTAATGAATCAATATTAAAATATTTGCATTAACCAAAGACCATACATACTTTATTCAGATTTCCTTAGTTTTTGCTAAGTTCCCATCCCTCACATCACATTACAGTTGTCCTCATGTTTTCTTAGGCTCCTCTGGATTGTGACAGTTTTTCAGCCTTTCCTTGTTGTTGTTGAACACCTTGAGAAGTAGGGTATTTTGTAAAATCTCCCTCAGTTGGGACATGTCTGTCGTTTATCTCATGATCTGTGATTGTGGATTATATACAGAGATATACTGCCATCTTTATTATATCATATAAAGGATAGATACTATCAACATGATTTATCAGTCTTGGTATCTATCTGATCATCTTGCTGAGGTAGTGTTTGTCAGCTTTCTCCATAGTAAAGTGATTATTATTATTATTATTTATTTTAACTTTTTCATAACATATTTTGTAGAAGGAAGTTACTATGTGTATTCCACACATAAGAGTGGATGAGCTATGCTCATCCACTTGAGGGTGGAATGTCTGCACAAATTGTTTGAAATTCTTCTACATGGGAGATTTCTCTTTCTTCTGTGTTTGTTTGTTTGTTTCTTTTTCACAGATGTTATTTATTTATTTGAAAGAGAGAGGAGAGAAAAGCATGAGCGAGAGGGGCAGAGGGAGAGGGAGGAGCAGGTTCCCTGCTGAACAGGGAGCCTGCCTTGAGACCTGGATCATGATCTGAGCCTAAGGCAGAAGCTTAACTGACTGAGCCACCCAGGTGGCCCTCTTTCTTTCTTTTACAATTTTTAATATTAGTATAGATTCGTGGATATTTATTTTATGCTTTGGGTTATAATCCAACACTACTTATTTTGTTGCTTATATTGTCTCTTCTCTGGCCACGGGAGCTCTTTCATTTGACACCTGTGTGCCTTTAACATATTTCCATGAGTATGGAGTCTCTTGTCTGTTCCTAAATTTTTGAAAGACAAACTTTATGTAAATATCATTTTTGACTGGCACTTTGTTTCTGTCCCCATCCCTATCTTTGCCTCCTTCCCTCTCTCTTCACTGTTTCATTTCTTTATTTATTATGATCTGAAAATAGGAAAGGACATGGGATTTCAAATTTTGCTATTTTAAGGTAAATCACTTCTCCTTGGTGCCTAGCCAGTGGTTCTCAAATGTTAGTGTGCAAGAGAATAACCTGGAGAGCTTGTTAATATGGCCAGCCAACATTTTAATTTTTTTTAGGTTAAAGGAAGGGGCAGGTTAGGATTCTACATGTTAACCGGTACCCTCAGAAAATAATAATGGAGTTCTTTGAGGGCTTTGCTTTGAAAAGCAGTGAGCATGAGGGCAGATGGCTGTTCTGACACACATATTTATTATTTCTAGTGCCTTGGACCCATATACCCACTGCTTGTGATAGAAAGGGATATAGATTTGGGGATTTTCTATCGCCATAGGAGAGAACCCTAAAATACTCAGGATCTATGCTCAGAGTTAGTTTTATATTTTAGAATTTGAGTATATATAAGATCCCCCCGTCTTTTTGTGCTCAGTATAGAGTGTTTAGGACCCCACAGCAGCATTTCAGGTCTGAGAGGGAACTGAGGGATCATCAGCTCTGGTCCTCTCCTCTGAGGCACAGGAAAGAAACTGAGAGTTCTGGAGGATTGGATTGTCCAAGTTCACACGCTTATTGGTGGTAGAGCTAGGTCTGAAGAAGGTCTTCCTAGAGATTGTTGCATCAAGACAGACACCATTGAACATAACTAGTTTAGATAGGCATTTGTGAAATAGACAATTTTGGGTTACTCTTTCTGCTTTTATACTTTCATATATAAAGGTACGACTGCATCTAGGTTTCAGGATTACCCCTTCTGTTAGTTATAAGAGTAGATGATGTAAATATCAGTGTTTGCCATTTGAAATTCTCTGTTTAACTATTTTTAAATTGAGTTTTAAAAATATTAAACCTGGCACTTAGTTCTCGGCTTGGACAAACTTAATCTGAGTAAGGTTGGCTTCTCTGAAAATATAGGCAATTAGATATAGAAGCATGAAGACTTGGAAAGTGAAAGGGTAGGCAAGGTCTCATGGCTGAGGTTTTTTTCGGGGAATACCTTTGTTTAATTAATTCATCAGGCAGTATTCTGATGGCACACATGGAGACCTAATTCGAATCCCTTTTAGGGTGCTTCATGAAATGTAACTATCTGGCAGAAGAAAGACTACTTTGGTTGAATGTTTTATTGAGCTAAAGTGACTCTAATTCTAGATGAGCCTGAAGCTGTGACGTTAACGTGTTGTGGTCGTTTAAAGAACTCTGGACCAGAATTGAGTCTTGGCTTTGCGCCTTGCCACCCGTGTGAATTACTGAGCAGTGTGCATTACTTCTCGTGTCTTCTCGGTTTCCTTATCTGTTAGTTGAGGGGATCGGTCTCCATACCGTTCATTAACTCTTTTTTTTGTTGTTGTTGTTTTTTTGTTTTTGTTTTTGTTTTTTTTAATTTTTCTTTATTTATGATAGTCACACAGAGAGAGAGAGAGAGAGGCAGAGACATAGGCAGAGGGAGAAGCAGGCTCCATGCACCGGGAGCCCGATGTGGGATTCGATCCTGGGTCTCCAGGATCGCGCCCTGGGCCAAAGGCAGGCGCCAAACCGCTGCGCCACCCAGGGATCCCTAACTCTTTGTTTTTAATGACAGTCACAGATTTGTCATTATTGGACCATCACTAATAAATATCACAAAAAGTGAATTCATTTCTCTTTCTCCCTCTCCCTCGTTTTTTGCATTTTTCCATTCTGGAACTTTGATTTGCTTTTTAGAATACTTATTTATTTGAACTGGGAAGGAGTTGCAGGTCATTTTCCATTCACATTCGTAACTTTTTATGATCTAATGAAGGTCATTTCATAAATGAATTGCTGAGGACGGCTGAGCCGTCCAGTACCCTTTTTTAATTTAAATTTAAATTAAAAAAATTTTAATTTAAATTCAATTTGTCAACATGTAGTATAATACCCAGTGTTCGTCACATCACTTGCCCTCCTTAATGTCCGTCCCCCAGTTACACTATCCTCCCACCCACCTCCCCTTCCGCAATCCTTTGTTTCCCCGAGTTAGGAGTCTCTCATAGTTTATCTTCTGTGAGACCCAGGAAATTTAACAAAAATCCCCTACCCCTGGACAAGCAGAGCAGTACTGATTCCATTTTGTGCTACACCTGCCACCTGCTGTGTGACCCCCACGTAACCAGCTTATTGCTTAAGGCACTGCCCCACCCTAGTCAAGCCGCTGGGCACACCCTAATCGGAAATCAGCTCATAACCATGTAACCCTGCTTTGTGCCCACCAAAACTGTGCACCAATTCCGAGCAAAGTAATAGGCCAGCTCAAATGGATACTATAGGGTAAGATGTAATTCAATCGGCCACTTGTGTGTGGACCGACATGACTGTGCAACATTCTGCATATCCCATGGGCCACTGGCCCCTATAAAGCTGCTACGCCTCTTAGTCTCGGGGTCCAAGTCCCTGCTCCGCTGTGTCGGGTACACTTGGACTCAAGCTCGAGCTTGTAAATAAACCCTCGTGTGTTTGCATCGGTGTCGGCTCCTCGGTGGTTTCTCAGATTAGCAATCTTGGGGACAACACTGCCTCTCTCAATTTTCTCCACTCAGTTTCCCTCCCCTCCCTTATGATCCTCTTCACTGTTTCTTACATTCGACATAAGAGTGAAACCGTATGATAATTCTTTCTCCACGTGGCTTATTTTATTCAGCATAATACCCTCCAGTTCCATGTCCATGAAAATGGTAGGTATTCATCCTTGCAGATGGCTAAATAATAATACATTGTATATATAGACCACATCTTCTTTTTTTTTAATTTTTTTATAATTTAAAAAAAATTTTATTTATGATAGTCACACACACACACACACACAGAGAGGCAGAGACATAGGCAGAGGGAGAAGCAGGCTCCATGCACCGGGAGCCCGATGTGGGATTCGATCCCGGGTCTCCAGGATCCTGCCCTGGGCCAAAGGCAGGCGCCAAACCGCTGCGCCACCCAGGGATCCCCAGACCACATCTTCTTTATCCATTCGTCTGTTGCAGGATATCAAGGCTCATTCCACAGTTTGGCTATTAACATTGCCGTTGTGAACATTGGGGTGCAAGTGTCCAGTCATTGCACTACATCTGTGTCTTTGGGGTAAATACCCAGCAGTGCAATTGGTGGGTTATAGTATAGCTCCATATCCAGCTTTTTGAGGAACCTCCACACTGTTTTCTGAGTGGCTGCTCCAGTTCACATTCCCTCCAACAATGCAAGAGTGTTCCACTTTCTCCACATCCTCTCCCACATTTGTCGTTTCCCGTCTTGTTAATTTCCCCCATTCTCACTGGTGTGAGGTGGTATCTCATTGTGGTTTTGATTTCTATCTCCCTGATGAAAAGTGACGTGGAGCAGATTTTCATGTGCTTGCTTGCTCGCTCTGTGTAGGTCTTCTTTGGAGAAACGGCTGGCACCTTTAAGTTGGAGAAGAGATGGCATCTCAAGGGGTGTTATTTCCTGTCATGGCCACATACCAGAAGGCTCTTGAGTATGTGTGTGTGCGTTTGCCTGTGCCTGTGAGGAGAGGTCGTTGGATAGAATTTGAAAGCAGATCCTCTGCATATTTATAGGTCTATATCTATTTCTCTCTCTTTCTGCACACATCTATTTCTAACCATTTTGTCTCTATCTCTATAGGGAGATCTATATATGGACGTATAGAGATTAGATATAGAAATATTTATTTTGCATATTTAAATATAAATCTATAGTTCTGTTTATAGATAATAATTATTATATTATCAGTAATACATTGAATAATAAATATATTAAGTGGAAACATAGATTTCTGTTTATATGTTTGTTTATATAAACATCTATTCATGTTCCTGGGATCGATCTATCAGTAGATCTATCACTCTATCATCTACCTAGCTAGCTAGCTATATATCCCAGGAAGAGAAAAACCCAGATCGAACAGACGGGAATGTCCCCCTCCAGAATGTGTCATGCAAGAAGATAGGCAAAAATCTTCTGTACTTTCCTGATGTGCCGATGCAATTAACTCAGAGATGTACCTGTGATGTACTGTGGGCCAGGCGCCAGTGGTCAAGAGAGAATCCTTGAGACATTTTCCATGCAAATAGGTGTTTTTATTAAAGTATGGGGACAGGACCCCTGGGCCTGAAGAGCTTCATCAGGATCATGAGGAGCCTTGGTTATAAACTTTAAAGTTGCCGTGTGGGGTGGGGACTCTAGAGATAAAAGAAGTTTCCAAAAGGATTTTCACAGGTGAAAGATTTACAGGATCCTGGTGGTCTGGCTATCAGCAAACAAGGGTTGCTTTTGGCCTCTAGCAAAGCATTAACATTCAGGCAGCTGTGAATTCTTTGAAGAATGTCCCACTCTGTCGGTTTCAAGTATTTGTTTATGGACTGCAAGTTTGTTAGGAAATGTAATGGTAGGGATGCCTGGGTGGCTCAGTGGTTGAGCATCTGCCTTTGGCTCAGGGCATGATCCTGGGGTCCTAGGATGGGGTCCCACATTGGGCTACCCTCAGGGAGCCTGCTTCTCCCTTTGTCTCTGTCTCTGCCCCTCTTTCTTTCCCTCTCTCTCTCTCTCTCTCTGTGTGTCTCTCATGAGTAAATAAACAAAATCTTTTTTTAAAAAAGCAGATGTAATTTTAATCTATATTTCTTTGGCCTTAGTTCCCCCTATCACCTGGGTCTTCTCTCCCTCCCTGCATCTCTTGGTTCGTTGGCCTTTGGTGGTGAAGAATCCAAAGGATATGAGGCAGGAGGAGAGTGAGATGGGATTAAGCCAATGAAGTAATTTCCCAGGGAGCTTGGGTAAGAGAAGTGCAGCAGGCGGAATGAAGTGAGAAAGTCAGGTTCTTGTCTCACGGAGTTGAAGAATGAATCTGGTGGACAAAGAAGAGTAAGTAAAGTGACAGGAGTTTATTAAGCAAGGATACCGAGAAAGCTCTCAGGAGTGGGAGGGGCCCAGGCTGGGTTGCCCACATGGGCCTCCACTGACCGTTTTTCATTTAGAACTGATCAGGGAGCTTGTGGCCTTCTCATTCTTGGGATGTCTTGGTTTGAGTAAGGACTAGTGATAACATCTTTAACGGTTTACTTCTTTTTAGAGTCTGGTTATTCTTTGTTGGGCACAGAGGACTGTCCTAAAAAAGACCCTCTCTACCCATACCTGGGACAGGGTGGTCTCGTTTGTTTCTTTATTTCTGGTTTCCTTACATCTCAGCATCCTTAGGATCTTTGTGAGCCTGAATCTGTAGCCCCCTACCTATTTCTCCCTACCTAGACTCTCCTGTCCCTCAGTCAAGAACAGGAGAGATGTGGCTCTGAGAAAAGGTGCACTAAGAAACATTGTCACAGTTTCAATGTGCCCTCCCCATGATTTGTGAGACCCAATTACTTCCAAACTCCTTTTTCCTCCTTTTTGTTTTGGATGGCAATGCTGCTCTGTGACTGACCTACACGATCAATGACTCGGTAACAGTTCAGCTCTGTGCAGAGAACCCAAGGGTCCTCTGGGGAAGTATGAAGGAGAACTGTGGACTTGCTTGTTTTGCCCTCAGAAATCAGCATTAAGACTACAGGTAGTCCTCTGGGACATAGATCGAAACCCGGTGGGGATGGAGCCTGTCTCTGTACCTGCCATATAGAAGGCCAAATAGACTTCTTTTGGAAACGGATGGTGTTGAATAAATAGGAGAATCTCTGTATGCTGGGTCTGTTTCAGGTCACTGATTCATACTTAGGGAACTGGTTCTCTGAACAAGTCCTGGGAAAACGTATCCTAAGTTATTTGAAAGGAGTAGTAAGGTAGATAAGGAGTTCAGAATTGAGAAAAATATTTAAATCATGTGAGGAAAGTAGAGGTGTTGATCCCGCAAGTGGGTTTCTTGCAATTTACTCACTTATAGCTCGTATATTCTGAACAGAAAAAAGAAAGGGAAGGAACCGCATGTGCTCGAGGTCATCAATTTCATCTATAAAAAGGAAATAATACCGCCTGTCCCGCAACACTGTCATGAGGACTAGAAGTGATGGCTGTTGATGTAAAGACTTGCTAGGTCCAGTCACCATAAAATGTAAAAACAACACACTTTATTAATATAGCAAATACCAATACAGCTGCAATATACATTTTCTTATTTATTATTTATTTATTTATTTATTTATTTATTTATTTATTTATTATTTGAGAGAGCGAGACAGAGGGAGAGAGAGGCAGAGACAGAGACAGAGGGCGAAGCAGGCTCCATGCAGGGAGCCTGATGTGGGACTCCATCCTGCATCTCCAGCATCCCACACTGGGCTGAAGGCAGCGTTAAATCGCTGAGCCACCGTGGCTGTCCTGCAATATATTTGTTAAAAATATATTTTATTTATTTATTCATGAGAGGGAGAGAGAGAGAGAGCGAGAGAGAGAGAGAGAGAGAGGCAGAGAGACAGAGACACAGGCAGAGGGAGAGGCAGGCTCCATGCAGGGAGCCCGAAGTGGGACTCCATCCTGGGTCTCCAGGATCATGCCCTGGGAAGAAGGCAGTGCTAAACGGCTGAGCCACCCAGGCTGCCCATTTTCAGTTCTTCTTAAAACACACAATTTGACTTCTTTCTAGCAAAGTTTTATGCGAGTTGGTGTACCTATCAATTAAAAGCTGTAGGGTATGGATCCCAAACTGCCCCTAAGGTGCATGTTCAGAGCCCTCCAGGTGCAGCCTGGAAACCACTGAGCTTGTCTGAGGCCACATCCACAGCTATGGGAACCAAGTGCCAGAGGCAGTCACGATTTACTGGATCAGAAACCCAGTTCTCTCCTGAAACATCTGAGTCAGGGAATTGGTTTGTCTCAGGGCAGGGTGAAAAAAGCTTACACTATCAGGATTTCTCTCATCCGGAGAAAAATGCTTAGCGTTTTTTTGTCTGTTTCTTTTTTCTCATGTTGTTTGGCTATTTCTCTTGTCCTATTGCCCTACTTCGTTTGGTAATTAGTTTTGGAAAGAAACCGCTCACATAATGAAAATGATCTAGAAACTCAAGTTAACAAAATATTCTAGCCAGTGTGGATATGTGTGATTCACAGTTGCTTGAAGCCTACAGAATTTGTTTACACAAATTAATACCAACTTTTAATAAACAGACTTTACTGTACACTGCTAAAAATATTCCCTGTCAGAGGGGCAAGACAGCCAAAGAGTATGGTCCCCAAGTCACCTGTCCCCACCAAATGACCTAGCTAACTTTCAAATCATCCTGAAAAACCTATGAATTCAGCCTGATATTTAAAGAGAGAACAGCTGGAATGCTACAGTGAGAAGAGTTGGCATTTCTATCAAGGCGGTTCCCACCTGGGCCTCACTTGGACCTGGTGACTGTGGTTCCCACCTGGGCCTCAGCCAGACCTGGTGACTCTAGTCCCCAACTGGGCCTCACCTGAGCCTAGTGACTCTGGTCCCCATCCGGGCCTCATGTGGACCTGGCGACTGTAGTCCCCACATTGGCTTCACCTGGACCTGGTGACTGTGGTCTCCACCTTCACCTCACCTGAACCTGGTGACTCTGGTCCCCACCCAGGCCTCACCTGGACATGGTAGCTATGGACTTCATCTGGACCTGGTGACTGTGGTCCCCACCTGGGCCTCACCGTACCTGGTGACTGGGCTCCTCAGCTACCAATGACTAGGATCCAGAATGGACCCTTAGTTGCTACTGACACCAGGACCATCCCCAGGGTCTCACTTGTTCCTGGTGACTATGGTCCTTGTCTGGGCTGACCTGACTCATCCTTGGCTCTGATCGTATGGTCTCCCCTATCGTGAGTGTGTATTGTCTATGGTCCCTTCTGGGCCTTACCTAATGGTACTGGGCCACGATATTGGCCCTTTGCAAGGCCAGTAGGTTCTCTGAGTCCTCCTGCACGGTGCTGCAATCCAAACACATCGAAGAATGACGGCACATGAATACCTTCCGAGGACACATGCGTCCGGGTGCTCCCTGTGGGCAGGTCCCCGTCCGTCTGACCGGAGCCAGAGACAACCCCATAGCCCTGAGGGACACAGGCTGGGCTGGAACATCACACACGGGCCCTCACTGCCTGTCTTTTGCTCGCCCACCTACAGTCCACCTTCCCAGCCACTGTCCCAGGACACGCCATCACCCTGGGATCACAGACCGCTCCCACCCCGGTATCAGGAGCACACGGGCGGAGGACCCAGGAGGCTCTGGCGAATGCCGATCTGATGCTCTGATGCTCGGGGTGATGTCTCTCAGCCCGGGGGAGATCGAAGGTTTCTCTGAGATTCCACAAACACAACGACCGAGGGGAGAAAGCAATGGACTGGACTTCATCAAAATTAAAACCTGATGCCAGCAAGAGTGCCACCACACTCCCCACCCTGAGGGCAAGGATGCCTGAATATCCTGAGGGGGGGCCTGGGGGGAGCACCAGGGACTCCGCCCACATTCCAGTGCATGAAGAGCAAGCCTGCTCACAGGCCAGGGGGACCCAGCAGGCCCTGACTGACCTCCCCTCACCACATGGTGGGGCGGGGGGTGGGGTGTCATCCCTGTCGGGGTCCATGCATCTAGGACGAGCTGGAAAGGTCATGTATTGGGTCTCCCTGCATAGCACAGGCCTTACAGGGGAGCGGGGGTTCCAGGGAGCTGCCGGTCTCTGACTGCAGCCTCCTTCCCTGGACAGGGCCTTAGGGGGCCGCCCTCACCCCATGGGGCTGTGGAAGGGCTGCAGGAGCTGTTCACGGTCATCTCATTGGGGTCGGGGTGTTTTGGACCCCAGCCTGGGAGGCCAGCGCCCCCACCCAGACCCACAGGCCCCAGAGTGGCCCCCGGGGAGCAGGCATCAGCGGCCACTCACCTGTGACCTGTCGCTGTGTGAGCGCCTCCTCTTTATGCACCGGGTACTGGGGAGAGTGGGAGAGTTGGTGTACTGGGGAGAGTGGGAGTACTGGGGAGAGTGGGGGTACTGGGGAGAGTGGGGGTACTGAGGAGAGTGGGAGTACTGAGCTACTGGGGAGAGCGGGAGAGTCCGGTCGCTGTGAGCCAGATCCAGAGCACGAGTGCTTCCGAAGCTCTGCAGACGCACAGTGAGCGCCATGCAGCGATGGAACCCGGGGGTGGCACAGTTCCGCCCACAGTGGGGTCCCGCATCATGACTGTGGGCAGGCGGGGTCCAATCAGCACTTAGCCCTTCACCCTGAAGGCGGAGGGTCCCGGGGGGAGGGTCCTGTCCCCACGCCAGGCGGGAGGGGGATGCAGGCACCTTCCCACATCCTCAGTTCCCATCCTTGGGCCCTGCAGGCCTCCCACCATTCTAGGTAGACTGGGGGTCACAGATGTCCCCCCGACCCCCAGAGTTCACAGCATGGGGTTGCACTTAACATTCGAGGGGCTCTTGCATGGTTCAGTCGGTTCCACGTCGACTCTTTAGTTTGGCTCAGGTCAGGATCTTGAGGTTGTGGCGTGGAGCCTCGCGTGGGGCTCGGGCTCCGTTGGGTGAGGAGTCCGCTCCAGCTTCCCCCTCTCCCTCTGCCCCTCCCTACTGCACCCTTTCTCAAGTAAATCTTCTAAAAATTAACATGAAGTCACGTGAGCATCTTTATCCCCTCTGCAGAGGTGCCTTCGTGTGTGTAAGGACCCTGTAAATGCCTTTCACGGACCCACCGGGAGTCCTACCAGAAACCCCTTTTCCTTGATATTTATTGAAGTACAGTCAACACACAACGTGACAGTAGTTTCAGGGCTACAACTAGTGACTTGACAATTCTGTGCCTTATTCAGCTCCCCCCACGAGAAGCGGCGTCACCGTCTGTCCCCGTACAAAGTTGTCACAACAGTACTGACTCCATTCCCTAGGCTGTACTTTCTAAATTTCTGTGACTTATTTTATTTACGATCCAGACGCTTATAGCTGTTACTATCGTTCATCTACATTGCCCATGTCCTACCCACGGCCCCTCTGTCCATCAGTCAGCAGGATCCATCACATTAACCAGAGAAAGGACATGGGGCAGCCCCGGGTGGTTCAGCAGTTTAACGCCTGCCTTCAGCCCAGGGCGTGATCCTGGAGTCCCGGGATCGAGTCCCACGTCGGGTTCCCTACACGGAGCCCCCTTCTCCCTCTGCCCGTGTCTCTGCCTTTCTCTCTCTGCCGCTCTCTCTGTATGTCTCTCAAGGATATATAAATAAAATCTTTAAAAAAAGAAAAACGAGAGAAAGGACAAAAAGCATACGATCCTCTCAAGAGTTGCAGAAAAAGCATTTGACAAAGTACAACATCAAAAGCCTAGTGGGTTTTGAGGAAATGTCAATCAACAGAATAAAGTTCCGCTAGGAAGGCCCGCAGCTGACATCGTCTTCAAGGGTGAAAACCTGAAATCGTCTCCCCTAAGAGCAGGAACAAGCCAAGGAGGTCCCCTCTCAGTGCTGGAAGTCCTAATGTAGTCAACAGACAGGAAACAGCAAAGGTTCCACTCCTGGAAGGGGGACGTCACACTGTCCCTATTTGTTGAAGACGCGGTGCTAGAAACAGGAAACCCGAGAGCCCCCACCAAAACCTGTTAGAACTAATGATTGAATTCAGTAAATTCATGGGACACCAACTGAACCTACAGAGCTCAGTAGCCTTGCTGCGTCCTGACAATGAGCACTCAGGAACGAAATGAAGGACGTGACTCCCTTCTCAGGAGCATCACAGAGACTAAATAATGAGACTGAACGAAAGGAGCACAAGACTTGTGCACTGAGCCATACCAGGCTCTGGGAGGCCGTCCTGGGCTCGTGGGGTGGAAGCCTCCTCTTGTGAAAATGTCCACAGTTCCTGAAGCCACCCTCGGTTTCAATGTCATTCCTATCAAAATCATGGTGGTAGATCCTAGAAGTAGGAAAACAAACAAACAAACCCTAACATCCGTCAGCCCCCACAAATGACCCCGGACAGCAAATCAGTATTGGAAAAGCAGGACAGAGTGGGACGCAGCACTTTCCTATTTCGAAGGATGTCACAGAGACACAGGATAAAGCAGTGTGGTTCTCGGCCCCCTGCTGGCTCTGTCAGTTAAGCATGGACTCCTGACCTCACCTCAGGTCCTGATCTCGGGGTCGTGAGTTCTAGCCCTGGGCTGGGCCAGGCAGGAGGTGTGGCGCCTACTTAGACCCACAGGGGGTGGTTCCAGCATAAGCTGAAGGAGCAGAACAGGGAGTCCAGAAGGAAATGTGCTCTGATACAACTGATTTTGTTTAACTTAATTTAAACCCAATTAATTAATGTATAGTGTATTATACTTTCAGAGGTAGAATTCAGGGATTCACCAGTTGGAGAGAACAGCAGTGCTCGTGACATCACCTGCCGTCCTTCGTGCCCATCCCCCGTTATCCCCTCCCCCGTTCCCCTCCAGCGACCCTCAGATTGTTTCCAATGATTCAGAGTCTGTATTTCCTGCATCTGTTTTCATCTTATTCGTTTTTCCTTCCCTTCACAGATGTTCATCTGCTTTGCTTCTTTAATTCCACCTATGAATGACACCATAGGGTCATTGTCTTTCCCGACTGACTTATTTCACTTAACAGGATCCCTCTAGTTGTATCCGCGTCATTGCAAATGGCAAGATTTCCTTCTCTTTGATAGCAGTACCATTCCTCTCTCTATGACCATCATCTATCTCCCATCCTCTATCCATCATCTGTCTGAAGGCACCGAGGCTCCTCCCTCAGTGTGGCTACTGTGGACCCGGCTGCTGTGGACATCGGGGCGCAGGTGTCCCGCCCGGCGTTTCATTGCATCTGTATCTTCAGAGTGAGCTCCAGGCCGTGCACCTGCCGGTCGCAGGGCAGCTCTATCGGTAAGTTCCTGAGGAGCCTCGGCACTGTTTCCAGGGCAGCTGCACCAGCCCGCAGTCCCGCCCACAGTGGAAGAGGGTTGAGTGAGTCTTGGCGGACACGGTAAAAGTCTGGTCCACATTTCATTTCGCGTCCTGTGGGCTCCAATTCCTTGTCCTTAAGTATTTCTGGGGAAGCCGGGTGTTGTGCTCCATTTCAGCACGACGTTTCCGAAGCTCATAGTGTTGGACCCTAGCTCACGGGGGCCAACGTGTCCCGGTAGACGCCCCAGAGACTCAGACCCCAGACAGGCAGATGCAACTAGCAAGAGGGTTTTTTTTTTTTTATTTATGACAGTCACAGAAAGAGAGAGAGAGAGAGGCAGAGACATAGGCAGAGGGAGAAGCAGGCTCCATGCACCGGGAGCCCGACGTGGGACTCGATCCTGGGTCTCCAGGATCGCGCCCTGGGCCAAAGGCAGGAGCTAAACCGCTGCGCCACCCAGGGATCCCTAGCAAGAGGGTTTTATTGAACGTTTGCGCAAATGGGCCCTCGGCCTCAAAGGTGGAAGAGCCCCGATTGGCAATTACAGGCATCTTTTAAAGGCAAACCGCGGGATTAGCATAGCATTCGGGTGAAGACAGGATTGATTTCTTTGAAGGTCAACATGAACATGTTCAGGGACTTTCCAGTCAGGGCGTGGGGGGGGAATGGTTTTCTTTTCTCGGAAAAACCACAGAATGTTTTTCGTTGCTTAAATTCCGGGAAGGCGCCTGGATGTGCTGCCTCTGGGTTAGGCGTGGTCCTAAATTTTCCCCGGGGGTGGGGGGGTGGGGTTGGGTTTCTTCAATAGGTCTCAGCTGGAGCCTGGAAGGAGGCAGGTCCCGCTCTGGGCCTGGGGACGCCGCCTCCCTCACCGCCTCCTTCAGCGCCTGAGCCCAGGCCCGAGTCAGGGGGCGTGTGTACGCAGTAGGCCTCGTCCGTCAGCAGTAACAGGAGCCGGTCTGTGCTCTGGCTGCCTGAGGAGGACGTGGGGCTGCGTCCAGGCTGACAGGAGCCCCGGCCTCCTCAGGACCCGCAGGTAGGCTTCAGGACCATGTGGAGCCGTGTCCTCGCTGACAGGAGCCTGGTCTCCTCAGGACCCACGGTGAGACTTCAGGAAGATGTGGGGCCGCTTCCTCGCTGACAGGAGCCCCAGCCTCCTCAGGACCCGCGGTGAGTTTTCGGGAAGATGTAGGGTCACGTCCACGCTGACAGGAGCCCCGGCCTCCTCAGGACCCACGGTGAGTTTTCGGGATGACGTGGGGCCGGGTCTACACTGACAGGAGCCCCGGCCTTCTCAGGACCGGCGGGTAGGCTTCAGTCCCATGTGGGGCCGCGTCCACGGTGACAGGAACCTGGCCTCCTCAGAACCCGCAGGGAGGCTTCCGGAGGATGTGAGACATAGTCCACAGTGACAGGACCCCCCTCGTCCTCAGGACCTGCTGTCTATGACTCAGGAAGACATGGGGCCACGTCTGCCATGACAGGAGTCCGGCTTCCTCAGGACCCGCTGGAGGACCCTGGAGGCGCTGTTCGGAGTCACATCACATCCACGTCAGCAGCAGCTACTCAGAACGACAAGGTAAGTGAATGGGGACAATTGAGATAGGGTTAGGGTTTAGGGTGAGCAATATGTGGTTAGGGTGAAATTAGATGATATGGATTAGTGATCATGGTTATGCGTTCGAGTTCCTGGTTAGGGTGAGAGATGGGGGAAGGGTCAAGAGTTAGGAGTAAGGTACGGATTTGGGATTAGGAAACTGAGTTAGGGAATGGATAAGGGTGATGTTACAGATAGGTTATAGGGTTTAGGGTTAAGGGATGGGGGAGGGAATACGTTCAGAGATACAGCGGGGGATGGGGTTGAAGTTTAGGGTTAGGGCTTAAGGCAGGGGTTTGGGCTAGGTTTAGGGTACAATTAGGGATTAGGGTACGGGTTAGGGTTAGGGAACGGGTTAGGGAACGGGTTAGGGTTAGGGAACGGGTTAGGGTTAGGGGTTAGGGTTAGGGAACAGGTTAGGGTTAGGGGTTAGGGTTAGGGTTAGGGAACGGGTTAGGGAATGGGTTAGGGTTAGGGTTAGGGGTTAGGGTTAGGGTTAGGGTACTGGTTTGGTTTAGGGTTAGGGTAAGGGTACGCGTTTGGATTAGGGTTAGGATACTACTTCAAATGATCGATTTTGTCTGTCTCGTGTACTTTTCCTTGTTACGAGCAAGCAGGTAAAAAAAGAAAGAAAGAAAGAAAGAAGAAAGAAAGAAAGAAAGAAAGAAAGAAAGAAAGAAAGAAAGAAAGAAAGAAAGAAAGAAAGAAAGAAAGAAAGAAAGAAAGAAAGAAAGAAAGAAAGAAAAAGATGAAAAAAGGTCTATAGGTTAAACTTTTACAATACCTTCCCAAATTTTTGGTGACCTGGAACTTTGAAGGTGTAACTAGCTTAATTGATAAATTGGGTTCAGTTCACCGGATACCTGGCGTCTGTCTTTCCAACAGAAGGTAAAATACTAGAGTGTGAGTCAATGAGACACCCAAGGGGTTTTTTTTTTTGTTTGGTGGTGTTGTGTTTTCCTCCTCCACCCCTTGCCCTTTTCTTCCTTCTCCCCTCCCCCCACCTCAGTTTTTGTGTTTCTCTTTTGTCTGATTCAGGAAACCTGCAGATACCTGGGTGTGTTAGTAAACGTGTTTCAGGTTTGTTTGTTTCTTTTTTCCTTCCTCTTTTTTTTAAATTTTAATTCACAATTCATGAGACATACATACATACACACACACACACACACACACACACACAGGCAGAGACACAGGCAGAGGGAGAAGCGGGCTCCCTGCAGGAACCCCCGATGTAGGACTCGATCCCGGGACTCCAGGATCACGCCCTGGGCCGAAGGCAGGTGCTAAACCGCTGAGCCACCCAGGGATCCCCTGTTTCGTGCTTCCTTAACAATTGTATCATACAGGGCAGCCCGTGTGGCTCAGCGTTTTAGTGCCACCTTCAGCCCAGGGCGTGATCCTGGAGTCCCGGGATCGAGTCCCACGTCAGGCTCCCTGCATTGGACCCTGCTTCTCCCTCTGTGTCTTTGCCTCTCTCTCTCTCTCTCTCTCTCTCTCTCTCTCTCTCACACACACACACACACACACACACATCAAATCTTAAAAAAAAAAAAATTTGTGTCCTACATGTTAGGTTTTTACAAAATGAACAGCGGAGAAATAACAAAAAACCAGCAGAGCCAGGCAGTAGGTTCGAGAGTGCTTTAATGGGGAGCGCTCCTGGGCGAGGTTCCATGACTCGGAGAGGTGGCCAGAGACAGGGAAGTCGCGCGGGGTTGGGGACTGTGGGGGTTTTTAAGCCTTCTTGGTTCCGGCTCTGGATCCGGGTGGGTCCCTTGCCAAATTAGACAAGGGAACACTGTGTCCTTAGGTGATTGGCTGGGGGGGTGGGGTGGGGGGTAGTATCGGGGGAGGGGGTGGGGGTGGGGGTGGGGGTGGTTCCTGGCTGGAAAGTCCTGGATGGAAAGTTTCGGTTTCCCATCTAGGCTTCGACTTACTGGAGATGATGTGGTGGTCAGGGCTGCTGCTTTGACGGGAAGATCAGCCATTTTGACCCAGTTTGAGATGTCCGCCATTTTGGGTGCCCCTGTCTCTCAGCCAGCCCAACAATACATACGCATACACACACACACACACACACACACACACACACACACACGTGTTTCTAAAAACTATCACATGTATTCATCCATTTGACAATCTAAGGATTTCTGGTATGATAGGCAATGTGCCCGTGGTTCCTACTGGCTTTTCACCAGAGACTGAGGTTTCTAGGAGTTAACAGTCTGCCGCCTGGGTGGCTCAGCGGTTGAGGGGTTGAGCATTGGCCTTTGGGTCAGGGCCCAATTCTGGGGCGGCGGGGGGGGGGGGGGAGTGTCCGAGTCCGGACCCATTTCCACATCTGGCTCCCTGTGGGGAGCCTGCTTCTGCCTATGTCTCTGTCTCTGTCTCTCTCTCTCCCTTCCCCCTTCACAAAGTGCTCTCTCTCTCTCTCTCTCTCTCTCTCCTCTCTCCTCGCTCAAAAAGTGTAAAATAAGTACAATTTTTAAAAATCTGCCACATGGAATCGAGACTACTGGTTAACGACAAGGAAAACAACCTCTGTGTGTGAGATAGTAGGAGACATGTAGAAAATGCGGGTGGTGGTGGTGGTGGTGGTGGTGGTGATGGTGGTGGTGGTGGTGGTGGTTAAAGAAAATGAATCTGTCCTGAAATGACTCTGGCTTTTTTTTTTTTTTTTTAAGATTTTATTTACTTCTTCATGAGATGAGAGACACAGGGACAGGCAGAGACAAGGGAAGCAGGCTCCATGCGAGGACCCTGATATGGGACTCAGTCCCAGGAGTCTGGGATCACGCCCTGAGCCCAAGCCAGACGATCAAAGGCTGAGGCACACGGGCGTCCCAAAGCCCAGCTATTTAGAGAAAGAACACTTAAGACTGACGGAACGGGGGATCCCTGGGTGGCGCAGCGGTTTGGCGCCTGCCTTTGGCCCAGGGTGCGATCCTGGAGACCCGGGATCGAATCCCATGTCGGGCTCCCGGTGCATGGAGCCTGCTTCTCCCTCTGCCTGTGTCTCTGCCTCTCTCTCTCTCTCTCTCTGTATGACTATCAAAAATAAATAATTAAAAAAAAAAAAGACTGACGGAACGGAAAAAGAAATTATAGAAGGGATTTCTGAAGGAGATTTTTGAGATTTGTTTTTTGTTTTCTTTTTTTTTTTTTGGATTTTATTTATGTATTCATGGGAGAGAGAGAGAGACAGAGAGACAAAGAGAGAGACAGAGACAGACAAAGAGAGACAGACAGACAGAGAGAGAAAGGAAGAGAGACAGAGACAGAGAGAAGGGGAGAGAGACACAGAGAGAGACAGGCAGAGAAAAGAGAGGCAGAGAGATAAAGAGAGACAGAGACAGAGAGACAGAGAGATAAGAGAGACAGAGACGGAGAAAGCGAGACAGAGACAGAGAAAGAGAGAGAGACAGGGAGAGAGAGAGAGAGAGAGGCAGAGACACAGGCAGGGGAAGAAGTAGGCTCCACTGGGGAGCCCGATGCAGGTCTGGATCCCAGGACCCCTGGGATCAGGCCCTGAGCCAAAGGCAGGACCTTCCAGCACCGCTGAGCCACCCCAAGGCGTCGCCAGAAGCAGACTCTTTGAAAAGTAATTGTAGGCGGTGGTCAGGACGGAGGACTGCGATTGGGAGAAGTGGGGTTTTACTAGTATACTGGTGTACAACTAGATTTGGCTCTTCTCTCTGCTAAAATGACGAGATTCTCTTGCATTGGTAGTCTACTCTTGATAAGAGTGTGAACAGAGAAGAAAAGACAAAGACAATGTGCTTTTTTGTTTGTTTGTTTGGCTTGGCTTGGCTTGGCTTGGTTTGGTTTGGTTTGGTTTGGTTGGGGTTTTTTTGTTTGTTTGTTTTGTGTGTGTGTGTGTGTGTGTGTGTGTGTGTGTGTGTGTGTGTTTCTCCCTTTACCTGCCCAGAACAGCAAGGTTTTTAGATTCCTTTTTTTTTTTTTTTTTTGGTGGTTGTTGTTGTTG
>NW_024570767.1:0-44974 GCF_018345385.1 Vulpes lagopus | reverse complement strand
AACAAGGACGTTTGCAATGTCTGCATTGAGATCAGATACACCTGAGGAGAATCCTGTCACTTCCACATGCTCTTCACACAACCTCTTCCGGCACCTAACATAAGGATGCTGGGACCTACGTCTACGGGCAGTCAGAATGCGGGAGGGTCCTGCCCTGAACTCAGCTCGCACAAGGAAGCACGCCTACAAGCCAGCTTTCAACTAGCTGCGTTCCTCGGGCACTGAGAACGTAACAGTGTTCTAAGCCAGGAGGTACCCAGAATACCACTCCACTGCAGCTGGAGACACCCTCCAGGTCTGCTTATTCCACTTGCGTCTCACAAGCCTCTGACAAACGGCTGTGGTGCAGATGTTGGAAACTCTTTCTGCAGGCAGTGTGCAACTGTGAGGGACTGAGGGTGAGCTCAACTCTCCGAAGTAAGTTGCTTTCGGACAAGGCGTTCAGCTAGCTTCTCTCGTATGGCACTTAGGATGTCGCACCTGGCTCACACAGGAAATACTAGGAAATCGCTGGGTTGAGCTTGGATGCACTAGTCTTGTGGGCCGGGACTTTCCACTTACCTCTCACAACACTTCAGGCACGCATCGGGGCTAGGCCTGTTAGGAGCGCGGTGTACGTGCAGGCAGGATGTGGGAGGGACAGTCCATAAGCCCAACTCTCGGAAGTGTGTATGCTTTGCAGGCAGATGTCTGCTAGACACTTTGATGGGAGCTAGGACCGAGCTACACTCTCATTGAACAAGGACGTTTGCAATGTCTGCATTGAGATCAGATACACCTGAGGAGAATCCTGTCACTTCCACATGCTCTTCACACAACCTCTTCCGGCACCTAACATAAGGATGCTGGGACCTACGTCTACGGGCAGTCAGAATGCGGGAGGGTCCTGCCCTGAACTCAGCTCGCACAAGGAAGCACGCCTACAAGCCAGCTTTCAACTAGCTGCGTTCCTCGGGCACTGAGAACGTAACAGTGTTCTAAGCCAGGAGGTACCCAGAATACCACTCCACTGCAGCTGGAGACACCCTCCAGGTCTGCTTATTCCACTTGCGTCTCACAAGCCTCTGACAAACGGCTGTGGTGCAGATGTTGGAAACTCTTTCTGCAGGCAGTGTGCAACTGTGAGGGACTGAGGGTGAGCTCAACTCTCCGAAGTAAGTTGCTTTCGGACAAGGCGTTCAGCTAGCTTCTCTCGTATGGCACTTAGGATGTAGCACCTGGCTCACACAGGAAATACTAGGAAATCGCTGGGTTGAGCTTGGATGCACTAGTCTTGTGGGCCGGGACTTTCCACTTACCTCTCACAACACTTCAGGCACGCATCGGGGCTAGGCCTGTTAGGAGCGCGGTGTACGTGCAGGCAGGATGTGGGAGGGACAGTCCATAAGCCCAACTCTCGGAAGTGTGTATGCTTTGCAGGCAGATGTCTGCTAGACACTTTGATGGGAGCTAGGACCGAGCTACACTCTCATTGAACAAGGACGTTTGCAATGTCTGCATTGAGATCAGATACACCTGAGGAGAATCCTGTCACTTCCACATGCTCTTCACACAACCTCTTCCGGCACCTAACATAAGGATGCTGGGACCTACGTCTACGGGCAGTCAGAATGCGGGAGGGTCCTGCCCTGAACTCAGCTCGCACAAGGAAGCACGCCTACAAGCCAGCTTTCAACTAGCTGCGTTCCTCGGGCACTGAGAACGTAACAGTGTTCTAAGCCAGGAGGTACCCAGAATACCACTCCACTGCAGCTGGAGACACCCTCCAGGTCTGCTTATTCCACTTGCGTCTCACAAGCCTCTGACAAACGGCTGTGGTGCAGATGTTGGAAACTCTTTCTGCAGGCAGTGTGCAACTGTGAGGGACTGAGGGTGAGCTCAACTCTCCGAAGTAAGTTGCTTTCGGACAAGGCGTTCAGCTAGCTTCTCTCGTATGGCACTTAGGATGTCGCACCTGGCTCACACAGGAAATACTAGGAAATCGCTGGGTTGAGCTTGGATGCACTAGTCTTGTGGGCCGGGACTTTCCACTTACCTCTCACAACACTTCAGGCACGCATCGGGGCTAGGCCTGTTAGGAGCGCGGTGTACGTGCAGGCAGGATGTGGGAGGGACAGTCCATAAGCCCAACTCTCGGAAGTGTGTATGCTTTGCAGGCAGATGTCTGCTAGACACTTTGATGGGAGCTAGGACCGAGCTACACTCTCATTGAACAAGGACGTTTGCAATGTCTGCATTGAGATCAGATACACCTGAGGAGAATCCTGTCACTTCCACATGCTCTTCACACAACCTCTTCCGGCACCTAACATAAGGATGCTGGGACCTACGTCTACGGGCAGTCAGAATGCGGGAGGGTCCTGCCCTGAACTCAGCTCGCACAAGGAAGCACGCCTACAAGCCAGCTTTCAACCAGCTGCGTTCCTCGGGCACTGAGAACGTAACAGTGTTCTAAGCCATGAGGTACCCAGAATACCACTCCACTGCAGCTGGAGACACCCTCCAGGTATGCTTATTCCACTTGCTTCTCACAAGCCTCTGACAAACGTGCTGTGGTGCAGATGTTAGAAACTCTTTCTGCAGGCAGTGTGCAACTGTGAGGGACTGAGGGTGAGCTCAACACTCGGATGTAAGTTGCTTTCGGACAAGGCGTTCAGCTAGCTTCTCTCATATGGCACTTAGGATGTCGCACTTGGCTCAGACAGGAAATACTAGGAAATCGCTGGGTTGAGCTTGGATGCACTAGTCTTGTGGGCCGGGACTTTCAGCTTACCTCTCACAACACTTCAGGCACGCATCGGGGCTAGGCCTCTTAGTAGCACGGTGTACGTGCAGGCAGGATGTGGGAGGGACAGTCCGTAACCCCAACTCTCAGAAGTGTGCATGCTTTGCAGGCAGATGTCTGCTAGACACTTTGATGGAGCTAGGACCGAGCTACACTCGCATTGAACAAGGACGTTTGCAATGTCTGCATTGAGATCAGATACACCTGAGGAGAATCCTGTCACTTCCACATGCTCTTCACACAACCTCTTCGGCACCTAACATAAGGATGCTGGGACCTACGTCTACGGGCAGTCAGAATGCGGGAGGGTCCTGCCCTGAACTCAGCTCGCACAAGGAAGCACGCCTACAAGCCAGCTTTCAACTAGCTGCGTTCCTCGGGCACTGAGAACGTAACAGTGTTCTAAGCCAGGAGGTACCCAGAATACCACTCCACTGCAGCTGGAGACACCCTCCAGGTCTGCTTATTCCACTTGCGTCTCACAAGCCTCTGACAAACGGCTGTGGTGCAGATGTTGGAAACTCTTTCTGCAGGCAGTGTGCAACTGTGAGGGACTGAGGGTGAGCTCAACTCTCCGAAGTAAGTTGCTTTCGGACAAGGCGTTCAGCTAGCTTCTCTCGTATGGCACTTAGGATGTACCATCTGGCTCACAGAGGAAATACTAGGAAATCGCTGGGTTGAGCTTGGATGCACTAGTCTTGTGGGTCGGGACTTTCCACTTACCTCTCACAACACTTCAGGCACGCATCGGGGCTAGGCCTGTTAGGAGCGCGGTGTACGTGCAGGCAGGATGTGGGAGGGACAGTCCATAAGCCCAACTCTCGGAGTGTGTATGCTTTGCAGGCAGATGTCTGCTAGACACTTTGATTGGAGCTAGGACCGAGCTACACTCTCATTGAACAAGGACGTTTGCAATGTCTGCATTGAGATCAGATACACTTGAGGAGAATCCTGTCACTTCCACATGCTCTTCACACAACCTCTTCCGGCACCTAACATAAGGATGCTGGGACCTACGTCTACGGGCAGTCAGAATGCGGGAGGGTCCTGCGCTGAACTCAGCTCGCACAAGGAAGCACGCCTACAAGCCAGCTTTCAACTAGCTGCGTTCCTCGGGCACTGAGAAAGTAACAGTGTTCTAAGTCAGAAGGTACCCAGAATACCACTCCACCTCAGCTGGAGACACCCTCCAGGTCTGCTTATTCCACTTGCGACTCACAAGCCTCTGACAAACGGCTGTGGTGCAGATGTTGGAAATTCTTTCTGCAGGCAGTGTGAAACTGTGAGGTCCTGAGGGTGAGCTCAAGTCTCCGAAGTAAGTTGCTTTCGAACAAGTCGTTCAGCTAGCTTCTCTTGTATGGCACTTAGGATGTCGCACCTGGCTCACACAGGAAGTACTAGGAAATCGCTGGGTTGAGCTTGAATGCACTAGTCTTGTGGGCCGGGACATTCCACTTACCTATCACAACACTTCAGGACCGCATTGGGGTTAGACCTGTTAGGAGCGCGGTGTACATGCAGGCAGGAAGTGGGAGCGACAGTCCATAAGCCCAACTCTCGGAAATGTGCATTCTTTGCTGTCAGATGTCTGCTAGACCCTTTGATGGGAGCTAGGACCGAGCTACACTCTCATTGAACAAGGACGTTTGCAATGTCTGCATTGAGATCAGATACACCTGAGGAGAATCCTGTCACTTCCACATGCTCTCACACAACCTCTTCCGGCACCTAACATAAGGATGCTGGGATCTAGGGCTACAGGCAGTCAGAATGCGGGAGGGTCCTGCCCTGAACTCAGCTCGCACAAGGAAGCACGCCTACAAGCCAGCTTTCAACTAGCTGCGTTCCTCGGGCACTGAAAACGTAACAGTGTTCTAAGCCATGAGGTACCCAGAATACCACTCCACTGCAGCTGGAGACACCCTCCAGGTCTGCTTATTCCACTTGCGTCTCACAAGCCTCCGACAAACGGCTGTGGTGCAGATGTTGGAAACTCTTTCTGCAGGCAGTGTGCAACTGTGAGGGACTGAGGGTGAGCTCAACTCTCCGAAGTAAGTTGCTTTCGGACAAGGCGTTCAGCTAGCTTCTCTCGTATGGCACTTACGATGTCGCACCTGGCTCACACAGGAAATACTAGGAAATTGCTGGGTTGAGCTTGGATGCACTACTCTTGTGGGCCGGAACTTTCCACTTACCTCTTACAACACTTCAGGCACGCATCAGGGCTAGGGTTGTGAGTAGCGCGGTGTACGTGCAGGCAGGATGTGGGAGGGACAGTCCATAAGCCCAACTCTCGGAAGTGTGTATGCTTTGCAGGCAGATGTCTGCTAGACACTTTGATGGGAGCTAGGACCGAGCTACACTCTCATTGAACAAGGACGTTTGCAATGTCTGCATTGAGATCAGATACACCTGAGGAGAATCCTGTCACTTCCACATGCTCTTCACACAACCTCTTCTCTCATCTAACATATGGATGCTGGGACCTACGTCTACGGGCAGTCAGAATGCGGGAGGGTCCTGCCCTGAACTCAGCTCGCACAAGGAAGCACGCCTACAAGCCAGCTTTCAACTAGCTGCGTTCCTCGGGCACTGAGAACATAACAGTGTTCTAAGCAAGGAGGTACCCAGAATACCACTCCACTGCAGCTGGAGACACCCTTCAGGTCTACTTATTCCACTTGCGTCTCACAAGCCTCTGACAAACGGCTGTGGTGCAGATGTTGGAAACTATTTCTGCAGGCAGTGTGCAACTGTGAGGGACTGAGGGTGAGCTCAACTCTCCGAAGTAATTTGCTTTTGAATAATGCGTTCAGGCTAGCTACTCTCGTATGGCACTTAGGATGTAGCACCTGGCTCACACAGGTAATACTAGGAAATCAGCTGGGTTGAGCTCAGATGCAAGAGTCTTGTGGGCCGGGACTTTCCACTTACCTCTCTCAACACTTCAGGCACGCATCGGGGCTAGGCCTGTTAGGAGCACAGTGTATGAGCAGGCAGGATGTGGAGGGACTGTCCTAAAGCGCAACTCTCAGAAGTGTGTATGCTTTGCGGGCATATGTCTGCTAGACACTTTGATTGGAGCTAGGACCGAGCTACACTCTCATTGAACAAGGTCGTTTGCAATGTCTGCATTGAGATCAGATACACTTGAGGAGAATCCTGTCACTTCCACATGCCCTTCACACAAACTCTTGCAGCACCTAACATAGGGATGCTGGGACCTACATCTGTGGGCAGTCAGAATGCGGGAGGCTCCTGCCCTGAACACAGCTCGCACAACGAAGCACGCCTACAAGCCAGCTTTCAACTAGCAGCGTTCCTCGGGCACTGAGAACATAACAGTGTTCTTACCAAGGAGGTACCCAGAATACCACTCCACTGCAGCTGGAGACACCCTCAAGGTCTCCTTATTCCACTTGAGTATCACAAGCCTCTGACAAACGGCTGTGGTGCAGATGTTGGAAACTCTTTCTGCAGGCAGTGTGCAACTGTGAAGGATGGAGGGTGAGCTCAACTTTCCGAAGTAAGTTGCTTTCGGACAAGGCGTTCAGATAGCTTCTCTCGTATGGCAATTAGGATGTCGCACATGGCTCACACAAGAAATACTAGGAAATCGCTGGGTTGAGCTTGGATGCACTAGTCTTGTGGGCCGGGACTTTCCACTTACCTCTCACAACACTTCAGGCACGCATCGGGGCTAAGCCTGTTAGCAGCGCGGTGTACGTGAAGGCAGGATATGGGAGGGACTGTCCATTAGCCCAACTCTCGGAATTGTGTACACTTTGCAGGCAGATGTCTGCTAGATACTTTGATGGGAGCTAGGACCGAGCTACACTCTCATTGAACAAGGACGTTTGCAAAGTCTGCATTGAGATCAGATACAACTGAGGAGAATCCTGTCACTTCCACATGCTCTTCACACAACCTCTTCAGGCTCCTAACATAAGGATGCTGGGACCTACGTCTACGGGCAGTCAGAATGCGGGAGGCTCCTGCCCTGAACTCAGCTCGCACAAAGAAGCACGCCTACAAGCCAGCTTTCAACTAGCTGCGTTCCTCGGGCACTGAGAACATAACAGTTTTCTAAGCCAGGAGTTACCCAGAATACCACTCCACTGCAGCAGGAGACACCCTCCAGGTCTGCTTATTCCACTTACGTCTCACAAGCCTCTGACAAACGGCTGTGGTGCAGATGTTGGAAACTCTTTCTGCAGGCAGTGTGCAACTGTGAGGGACTGAGGGTGAGCTCAACTCTCCGAAGTAAGTTGCTTTCGGACAAGGCGTTCAGCTAGCTTCAATCATATGACACTTAGGAGGTAGCACCCGGCTCACACAGGAAATACTAGGAAATCGCTGGCTTGAGCATGGAGGCACTAGTCTTGTGGGCCGGGACTTTCAACTTACCTCTCACAACACTTCAGGCACGCATAGAGGTAGGCCTGTTAGTAGCTCGGTGTACCTGCAGGCAGGATGTGGGAGGGACAATCCATAAGCACAACTCTTGGAAGTGTGTATGCTTTGCAGGCAGATGTCTGATAGACACTTTGATGGGAGCTAGGACCGAGCTACACTCTCATTGAACAAGGACATTTGCAATGTCTGCATTGAGATCAGATACACCTGAGGAGAATCCTGTCACTTCCACATGCTCTTCACACAACCCCTTCCGGCACCTGACATAAGGATGCTGGGATCTACGTCTACGGGCAGTCAGAATGCGGGAGGGTCCTGCCCTGAACTCAGCTCACACAAGGAAGCACGCCTTCAAGCCAGCTTTCAACTAGCTGCGTTCCTCGGGCACTGAGAACGTAACAGTGTTCTGAGCCAGGAGGTACCCAGAATACCACTCCACTGCAGCTGGAGACACCCTCCAGGTCTGCTTATTCCACTTGCTTCTCACAAGCCTCTGACAAACGGCTGTGGTGCAGATGTTGGAAACTCTTTCTGCAGGCATTGTGCAACTGTGAGTGACGGAGGGTGAGCTCAACTCTCTGAAGTAAGTTACTATTGTACATGGCGTTCAGCTAGCTTCTCTCGTATGGCACTGAGGATGCAGCACTTGGCTCACACAGGAAATACTAGGAATTCGCTGGATTGATCTTGGATGCACTAGTCTTGTGGGCCAGGAGTTTCCACTTACCTCTCACCACACTTCAGTCACACATCGGGACTATGCCAGTTAGGAGCGCGGTGTACCTGCAGGCAGGATGTTGGAGGGACAGTCCATAAGCTCAACTCTTGGAAGCATGTATGCTTTGCAGGCAGATGTCTGGAAGACACTTATTGATGGGTGCTAGTACCGAGCTACACTCTCATTGAACAAGGACGTTTGCAATGTCTGTATTTCACTCAGATTCACTTGAGCAGAGTCCTGTCCCTTCCACTTGCTTTTCCACAACCCATTCCGGCACCTAACATAACGATGGTGGGAACTATGTCGACCTGCAGTCAGGATGCGGGAGGGTACTGCCCTCACCTCAGCTCGCACAAGGAAGCATGCCTACAAGCCAGCTTTCAACTAGCTGCGTTCCTAGGGCACTGAGAAGGTAGCAGTTCTCTAAGCCACGAAGTACCCAGAATACCACTGCACTTCAGCTGGAGACACCATCCAGGTCTGCTTATTCCACTTGCGTCTCAGAAGCCTCTGACAGACGGCTCTGGTGCAGATGTTGGAAACTCTTTCTGCAAGCAGTGTGCAACTGTGCGGGACTGAGGGTGAGCTCAAATCACCGAAGTAAGTTGCTTTTGGACAAGGTGATCAGCTAGCTTCTATCGTATGGCACTTAGGATGCAGCACCTGGCTCACACAGGAAACACTAGGAATTCGCTGGATTGAACTTGGATGCATTAGTCTTGTGGGCCGGGAGTTGCCACTTACCTCTCACAACACTTCAGGCACGCATCGGGGATAAGCCTATTAGGAGCGCGGTGTTCCTGCAGGCAGGATGTGGGAGGGACAGTCCGTAAGCTCTACTCTCGGAAGTGTGTATGCTCTGCAGGCAGATGTCTGGAAGACACTTTTTGATGGGTGCTAGGACCGAGATACACTCTCATTGAACAAGGACGTTTGCAATGTCTGTATTGGACTCAGATTCACTTGAGCAGAGTCCTGGCACTTCCACATGCTCTTCACACAACCTCTTCCAGCGCCTAACATAAGGATGCTGGGACCTACGTCTACGGGCAGTCAGGATGCGGCACGGTCCTGCCCTTACCTCAGTTCTCACAAGGAAGCATGCCTACCAGCCAGCTTTCAACTAGCTGCCTTCTTAAGGAACTGAGAACGTAGCCGTATTCAAAGCCAGGAAATTCCCAGAATACCACTCCACTGACGCTGGAGACACCCTCCAGGTCTGCTTATTCCAATTGCGACTCACAAGCCTCTGACAAACGGCTCTGGTGCAGATGTCGGAAACCTTTTCTGCAGGCAGTGTGCAACTGTGAGGGACTGAGGGTGAGCTCAACTCTCCCAAGTTAGTTGCTTTTGGACAAGGCATACAGCTAGCTTCTCTCGTATGGCACTTAGGATGTAGCACCTGGGTCACACAGGAAATACTAGGAAACCGCTAGATTGAGCTTGGATGCACGAGTCTTGTGGGCCGGGACTTTCCACTTACGTCTCACAACACTTCAGTCACGCATCGAGCCTAGACCTGTTCGGAGCGAGGTGTACCTGCAGGCAGGATGTGGGAGGGACAGGCCATAAGCTCAACTCTCAGGGTCGTGTATGCCTGGGAGGCAGATGTCTGCTCCCCCCTCATACAGGGGAGTTAGCACCTAGCTACACTCTAATTGAACAAGGACATGGCAATCGCTGTATTCAACTCACCTTGCCGTGAGGGCAGGCCTGACGTTTCCACAGGCATTTCTCACAACGTCTCCCTGCACCTGACATGAGGATGTTAGCAGCTCCACCGACAGGGGGACCCGAGTTGGACGGTCCTTCGTTGAGCTCAACTCTCAAAAGGAAGCATGCCCCGAATGCAGCTTTCCACGTGAGAACGTAGCAGCACTGGAAGTCAGGACGTTGCGTGAATATTGCTCTACTGCACCGAGTGACAGCACCATTGGCTTGGACCCATATACCCACCGCTTGTGATAGAAAGGGATATAGATTTGGGGATTTTCTATCGCCATAGGAGAGAACCCTAAAATACTCAGGATCTATGCTCAGAGTTAGTTTTATAGTTTAGCATTTGAGTATATATAAGATTCCCCCGTCTTTTTGTGCTCAGTATAGAGTGTTTAGGACCCCACAGCAGCATTTCAGGTCTGAGAGGGAACTGCGGGATCATCAGCTCTGGTCCTCTCCTCTGAGGCAGAGGAAAGAAACTGAGAGTTCTGGAGGATTGGATTGTCCAAGTTCACACACTTATTGGTGGTAGAGCTAGGTCTGAAGAAGGTCTTCCTAGAGATTGTTGCATCAAGACAGACACCATTGAACATAACTAGTTTATTTTTTTTTAATTTTATTTATTTATTTATGATAGTCATACAGAGAGAGAGAGAGAGGCAGAGACACAGGCAGAGGCAGAAGCAGGCTCCATGCACCGGGAGCCCGACGTGGGATTCGATCCCGGGTCTCCAGGATCGCGCCCTGGGCCAAAGGCAGGCGCCAAACCGCTGCGCCACCCAGGGATCCCCAACATAACTAGTTTAGATAGGCATTTGTGAAATAGACAATTTTGGGTTACTCTTTCTGCTTTTATACTTTCATATAAAGGCACGACTGCATCTAGGTTTCAGGATTACCCCTTCTGTTAGTTATAAGAGTAGATGATGTAAATATCAGTGTTTGCCATTTGAAATTCTCTGTTTAACTATTTTTAAATTGAGTTTTAAAAATATTAAACCTGGCACTTAGTTCTCGGCTTGGACAAACTTAATCTGAGTAAGGTTGGCTTCTCTGAAAATATAGGCAATTAGATATAGAAGCATGAAGACTTGGAAAGTGAAAGGGTAGGCAAGGTCTCACGGCTGAGGTTTTTTTTGGGGAATACCTTTGTTTAACTAATTCATCAGGCAGTATTCTGATGGCGCACATGGAAACCTAATTCGAATCCCTTTTAGGGTGCTTCATGAAATGTAACTATCTGGCAGAAGAAAGACTACTTTGCTTGAATGTCTTATTGAGCTAAAGTGACTCTAATTCTAGATGAGCCTGAAGCTGTGACGTTAACGTGTTGTGGTCGTTTAAAGAACTCTGGACCAGAATCGAGTCTTGGCTTTGCGCCTTGCCACCCATGTGTATTACTGAGCAGTGTGCATTACTTCTCGTGTCTTCTCAGTTTCCTTATCTGTTAGTTGAGCGGATTGGTCTCCATACCGTTCATTAACTCTTTGTTTTTAATGACAGTCACAGATTTGTCATTATTGGGCCATCACTAATAAATATCATAAAAAGTGAATTCATTTCTCTTTCTCCCTCTCCCTCGTTTTTTGCATTTTTCCATTCTGGAACTTTGATTTGCTTTTTAGAATACTTATTTATTTGAACTGGGAAGGAGTTGCAGGTCATTTTCCATTCACATTCGTAACTTTTTATGATCTAATGAAGGTCATTTCATAAATGAATTGCTGAGGACGGCTGAGCCGTCCAGTACCCTTTTTTAATTTAAATTTAAATTAAAAAATTTTTTAATTTAAATTCAATTTGTCAACATGTAGTATAATACCCAGTGTTCATCACATCACTTGCCCTCCTTAATGTCCGTCCCCCAGTTACACTATCCTCCCACCCACCTCCCCTTCTGCAATCCTTTGTTTCCCCGAGTTAGGAGTCTCTCATAGTTTATCTTCTGTGAGACCCAGGAAATTTAACAAAAATCCCCTACCCCTGGACAAGCAGCGCAGTACTGATTCCATTTTGTGCTACACCTTCCACCTGCTGTGTGACCCCCAGGTAACCAGCTTATTGCTTAAGGCACTGACCCACCCTAGTCAAGCCGCTGGGCACACCCTAACCGGAAATCAGCTCATAACCATGTAACCCTGCTTTGTGCCCACCAAAACTGTGCACCAATTCTGAGCAAAGTAATAGGCCAGCTCAAATGGATACTATAGGGTAAGATGTGATTCAATCGGCCACTTCTGTGTGGACCGACATGACTGTGCAACTTTCTGCGTATCCCATGGGCCACTGGCCCCTATAAAGCTGCTACGCCTCTTAGTCTCGGGGTCCAAGTCCCTGCTCCGCTGTGTCGGGTACACTTGGACCCAAGCTCGAGCTTGTAAATAAACCCTCGTGTGTTTGCATCGGTGTCGGCTCCTCGGTGGTTTCTCGGATTAGCAATCTTGGGGACAACACTGCCTCTCTCAATTTTCTCCACTCAGTTTCCCTCCCCTCCCTTATGATCCTCTTCACTGTTTCTTACATTCGACATAAGAGTGAAACCGTATGATAATTCTTTCTCCACGTGGCTTATTTTATTCAGCATAATACCCTCCAGTTCCATGTCCATGAAAATGGTAGGTATTCATCCTTGCAGATGGCTAAATAATAATACATTGTATATATAGACCACGTCTTCTTTTTTTTAAATTTTTTTATAATTTTAAAAAAATTTTATTTATGATAGTCACACACACACACACAGAGAGAGGCAGAGACATAGGCAGAGGGAGAAGCAGGCTCCATGCACCGGGAGCCCGATGTGGGATTCGATCCCGGGTCTCCAGGATCGCGCCCTGGGCCAAAGGCAGGCGCCAAACCGCTGCGCCACCCAGGGATCCCCAGACCACATCTTCTTTATCCATTCATCTGTTGCAGGACATCAAGGCTCCTTCCACAGTTTGGCTATTAACATTGCCGTTGTGAACATTGGGGTGCAAGTGTCCAGTCATTGCACTACATCTGTGTCTTTGGGGTAAATACCCAGCAGTGCAATTGGTGGGTTGTAGTATAGCTCCATTTCCAGCTTTTTGAGGAACCTCCACACTGTTTTCCAGAGTGGCTGCTCCAGTTCACATTCCCTCCAACAATGCAAGAGTGTTCCACTTTCTCCACATCCTCTCCCACATTTGTCGTTTCCCGTCTTGTTAATTTCCCCCATTCTCACTGGTGTGAGGTGGTATCTCATTGTGGTTTTGATTTCTATCTCCCTGATGAAAAGTGACGTGGAGCAGTTTTTCATGTGCTTGCTTGCTCGCTCTGTGTAGGTCTTCTTTGGAGAAACGGCTGGCACCTTTAAGTTGGAGAAGAGATGGCATCTCAAGGGGTGTTATTTCCTGTCATGGCCACATACCAGAAGGCTCTTGAGTATGTGTGTGTGCGTTTGCCTGTGCCTGTGAGGAGAGGTCGTTGGATAGAATTTGAAAGCAGATCCTCTGCATATTTATAGGTCTATATCTATTTCTCTCTCTTTCTGCACACATCTATTTCTAACCATTTTGTCTCTATCTCTATAGGGAGATCTATATATGGACGTATAGAGATTAGATATAGAAATATTTATTTTGCATATTTAAATATAAATCTATAGTTCTGTTTATAGATAATAATTATTATATTATCAGTAATACATTGAATAATAAATATATTAAGTGGAAACATAGATTTATGTTTATATGTTTGTTTATATAAACATCTATTCATGTTCCTGGGATCGATCTATCAGTAGATCTATCACTCTATCATCTACCTAGCTAGCTAGCTATATATCCCAGGAAGAGAGAAACCCAGATCGAACAGACGGGAATGTCCCCCTCCGGAATGTGTCATGCAAGAAGATAGGCAAAAATCTTCTGTACTTTCCTGATGTGCCGATGCAATTAACTCAGAGATGTACCTGTGATGTACTGTGGGCCAGGCGCCAGTGGTCAAGAGAGAATCCTTGAGACATTTTCCATGCAAAAAGGTGTTTTTATTAAAGTATGGGGACAGGACCCCTGGGCCTGAAGAGCTTCATCAGGATCATGAGGAGCCTTGGTTATAAACTTTAAAGTTGCCGTGTGGGGTGGGGACTCTAGAGATAAAAGAAGTTTCCAAAAGGATTTTCACAGGTGAAAGATTTACAGGATCCTGGAGGTCTGGCTATCAGCAAACAAATGTTGCTTTTGGCCTCTAGCAAAGCATTAACATTCAGGCAGCTGTGAATTCTTTGAAGAATGTCCCACTCTGTGGGTTTCAAGTATTTGTTTATGGACTGCAAGTTTGTTAGGAAATGTAATGGTAGGGATGCCTGGGTGGCTCAGTGGTTGAGCATCTGCCTTTGGCTCAGGGCATGATCCTGGGGTCCTAGGATGGGGTCCCACATTGGGCTACCCGCAGGGGGCCTGCTTCTCCCTTTGTCTCTGTCTCTGCCCCTCTTTCTCTCTCTCTCTCTCTCTCTCTCTCTCTCTCTCTGTGTGTGTGTCTCTCATGAGTAATTAAACAAAATCTTTTTTTTTAAAAAAAGCAGATGTACTTTTAATCTATATTTCTTTGGCCTTAGTTCCCCCTATCACCTGGGTCTTCTCTCCCTCCCTGCATCTCTTGGTTCATTGGCCTTTGGTGGTGAAGAATCCAAAGGATATGAGGCAGGAGGAGAGTGAGATGGGATTAAGCCAATGAAGTAATTTCCCAGGGAGCTTGGGTAAGAGAAGTGCAGCAGGCGGAATGAAGTGAGAAAGTCAGGTTCTTGTCTCACAGAGTCGAAGAATGAATCTGGTGGACAAAGAAGAGTAAGTAAAGCGACAGGAGTTTATTAAGCAAGGATACCGAGAAAGCTCTCAGGAGTGGGAGGGGCCCAGGCTGGGTTGCCCACATGGGCCTCCACTGACCGTTTTTCATTTAGAACTGATCAGGGAGCTTGTGGCCTTCTCATTCTTGGGATGTCTTGGTTTGAGTAAGGACTAGTGATAACATCTTTAACGGTTTACTTCTTTTTAGAGTCTGGTTATTCTTTGTTGGGCACAGAGGACTGTCCTAAAAAAGACCCTCTCTACCCATACCTGGGACAGGGTGGTCTCGTTTGTTTCTTTATTTCTGGTTTCCTTACATCTCAGCATCCTTAGGATCTTTGTGAGCCTGAATCTGTAGCCCCCTACCTATTTCTCCCTACCTAGACTCTCCTGTCCCTCAGTCAAGAACGGGAGAGATGTGGCTCTGACAAAAGGTGCACTAAGAAACATTGTCACAGTTTCAATGTACCTTCCGCACGATTTGTGAGACCCAATTACTTCGAAACTCCTTTTTCCTCCTTTTTGTTTTGGATGGCAATGCTGCTCTGTGACTGACCTACTCGATCAGTGACTCGGTAACAGTTCAACTCTGTGGAGAGAACCCAAGGGTCCGCTGGGGAAGTATGAAGGAGAACTGTGGACTTGCTTGTTTTGCCCTCAGAAATCAGCATTAAGACTACAGGTAGTCCTCTGGGACATAGATCGAAACCCAGTGGGGACGGAGCCTGTCTCTGTACCTGCCATATAGAAGGCCAAATAGACTTCTTTTGGAAACGGATGGGTGTTGAATAAATAGGAGAATCTCTGTATGCTGGGTCTGTTTCAGGTCACTGATTCATACTTAGGGAACTGGTTCTCTGAACAAGTCCTGGAAAACGTATCCTAAGTTATTTGAAAAGGAGTAGTAAGATAGATAAGGAGTTCAGAACTGAGAAAAATATTAAAATCATGTGAGGAAAGTAGAGGTGTTGATCCCGGAAGTGGGTTTCTTGCAATTTACTCACTTATAGCTCGCATATTCTGAACAGAAAAAAGAAAGGGAAGGAACCGCATGTGCTCGAGGTCATCAATTTCATCTATTAAAAGGAAATAATACCGCCTGTCCCGCAACACTGTCACGAGGACTAGAAGTGATGGCTGTTGATGTAAAGACTTGCTAGGTCCAGTCACCATAAAATGTAAAAACAACACACTTTATTAATATAGCAAATACCAATATAGCTGCAATATACATTTTCTTATTTATTTATTTATTTATTTATTTATTTATTTATTTATTTGAGAGAGCGAGACAGAGGGAGAGAGAGGCAGAGACAGAGACAGAGGGCGAAGCAGGCTCCATGCAGGGAGCCTGATGTGGGACTCCATCCTGCATCTCCAGCATCCCACACTGGGCTGAAGGCAGCGTTAAATCGCTGGGCCACCGGGGCTGCCCTGCAATATACTTGTTAAAAATATATTTTATTTATTTATTCATGAGAGGGAGAGAGATAGAGAGCGAGAGAGAGAGAGAGAGAGAGAGAGAGAGAGAGGCAGAGAGACAGAGACACAGGCAGAGGGAGAGGCAGGCTCCATGCAGGGAGCCCGAAGTGGGACTCCATCCTGGGTCTCCAGGATCACGCCCTGGGAAGAAGTCAGTGCTAAACGGCTGAGCCACCCAGGCTGCCCATTTTCAATTCTTCTTAAAACACACAATTTGACTTCTTTCTAGCAAAGTTTTATGCGAGTTGGTGTACTTATCAATTAAAAGCTGTAGGGTATGGATCCCAGACTGCCCCTAAGGTGCGTGTTCAGAGTCCTCCAGGTGCAGCCTGGAAACCACCGAGCTTGTCTGAGGCCACATCCACAGCTATGGGAACCAAGTGCCAGAGGCAGTCACGATTTACTGGATCAGAAACCCTAGTTCTCTCCTGAAACATTTGAGTCAGGGAATTGGTTTATCTCAGGGCAGGGTGAAAAAAGCTTACACTATCAGGATTTCTCTCATCCCGAGAAAAAGCTTAGCGTTTTTTTGTCTGTTTCTTTTTTCTCATGTTGTTTGGCTATTTCTCTTGTCCTATTGCCCTACTTCCTTTGGTAATTAGTTTTAGAAAGAAACCGCTCACATAATGAAAATTATCTAGTAACTCAGGTTAACAAAATATTCTAGCCAGTGTGGATATGTGTGATTCACAGTTGCTTGAAGCCTACAGAATTTGTTTGCACAAATTAATACCAACTTTTAATAAACAGACTTTACTGTACACTGCTAAAAATATGTCCCTGTCAGAGGGGCAAGACAGCCGAAGAGTATGGTCCCCAAGTCACCTGTCCCCACCAAATGACCTAGCTAACTTTCAAATCATCCTGAAAGCCTATGAATTCGGCCTGAGATTTAAAGAGAGAACAGCTGGAATGCTACAGTGAGAAGAGTTCGCATTTCTATCAAGGCGGTTCCCACCTGGGCCTCACTTGGACCTGGTGACTGTGGTTCCCACCTGGGCCTCAGCCAGACCTGGTGACTCTAGTCCCCAACTGGGCCTCACCTGAGCCTAGTGACTCTGGTCCCCATCCCGGCCTCATGTGGACCTGGCGACTGTAGTCCCCACCTTGGCTTCACCTGGACCTGGTGACTGTGGTCTCCACCTTCACCTCACCTGGACCTGGTGACTCTGGTCCCCACCCAGGCCTCACCTGGACATGGTAGCTGTGGACTTCATCTGGACCTGGTGACTGTGGTCCCCACCTGGGCCTCACCGTACCTGGTGACTGGGCTCCTCAGCTACCAATGACTAGGATCCAGAATGGACCCTTAGTTGCTACTGACACCAGGACCATCCCCAGGGTCTCACTTGTTCCTGGTGACTATGGTCCTTGTCTGGGCTGACCTGACTCATCCTTGGCTCTGATCGTATGGTCTCCCCTATCGTGAGTGTGTATTGTCTATGGTCCCTTCTGGGCCTCACCTGATGGTACTGGGCCACGATATTGGCCCTTTGCAAGGCCAGTAGGTTCTCTGAGTCCTCCTGCACGGTGCTGCAATCCAAACACATCCAAGAATGACGGCGCATGAATATCTTCCGAGGACACATGCATCCGGGTGCTCCCCGTGGGCAGGTCCCCGTCCGTCTGACCAGAGTCAGAGACAACCCCATAGCCCTGAGGGGCACAGGCTGGGCTGGAACATCACACATGGGCCCTCACTGCCTGTCTTTTGCTCGCCCACCTACAGTCCACCTTCCCAGCCACTGTCCCAGGACACGCCATCACCCTGGGATCACAGAGCGCTCCCACCCCGGTATCAGGAGCACACGGGCGGAGGACCCAGGAGGCTCTGGCGAATGCCGATCTGATGCTCTGATGCTCGGGGTGATGTCTCCCAGCCCGGGGGAGATCGAAGGTTTCTCTGAGATTCCACAAACACAACGACCGAGGGGAGAAAGCAATGGAGTGGACTTCATCAAAATTAAAACCTGATGCCAGCAAGAGTGCGACCACACTCCCCACCCTGAGGGCAAGGATGCGTGAATATCCTGAGGGGAGGCCTGGGGGGAGCACCAGGGACTCCGCCCACATTCCAGTGCATGAAGAGCAAGCCTGCTCACTGGCCAGGGGGACCCAGCAGGCCCTGACTGTCCTCCCCTCACCACATGGTGGGGCGGGGGGGGGTGTCATCCCTGTCGGGGTCCATGCATCTAGGACGAGCTGGAAAGGTCATGTATTGGGTCTCCCTGCATAGCACAGGCCTTACAGGGGAGCGGGGGTTCCGGGGAGCTGCCGGTCTCTCACTGCAGCCTCCTTCCCTGGACAGGGCCTTAGGGTGCCGCCCTCACCCCATGGGGCTGTGGAAGGGCTGCAGGAGCTGCTCACGGTCATCTCATTGGGGTCGGGGTGTTTTGGACCCCAGCCCGGGAGGCCAGCGCCCCCACCCAGACCCACAGGCCCCAGAGTGGCCCCCGGGGAGCAGGCATCAGCGGCCACTCACCTGTGACCTGTCGCTGTGTGAGCGCCTCCTCTTTATGCACCGGGTACTGGGGAGAGTGGGAGAGTTGGGGTACTGGGGAGAGTGGGGGTACTGGGGAGAGTGGGGGTACTGAGGAGAGTGGGAGTACTGAGCTACTGGGGAGAGCGGGAGAGTCCGGTCGCTGTGAGCCAGATCCAGAGCACGAGTGCTTCCGATGCTCTGCAGACGCACAGTGAGCGCCATGCAGCGGTGGAACCCGGGGGTGGCACAGTTCCGCCCACAGTGGGGTCCCGCATCATGACTGTGGGCAGGCGGGGTCCAATCAGCACTTAGCCCTTCACCCTGAAGGCGGAGGGTCCCGGGGGAGGGTCCTGTCCCCACGCCAGGCGGGAGGGGGATGCAGGCACCCTCCCTCATCCTCAGTTCCCATCCTTGGCCCTGCAGGCCTCCCACCATTCTAGGTAGACTGGGGGTCACAGATGTCCCCCCGACCCCCAGAGTTCACAGCATGGGGTTACACTTAACATTCGAGGGGCTCTTGCGTGGTTCAGTCGGTTCCACGTCGACTCTTTAGTTTGGCTCAGGTCAGGATCTTGAGGTTGTGGCGTGGAGCCTCGCGTGGGGCTCAGGCTCCGTTGGGTGAGGAGTCCGCTCCAGGTTCCCCCTCTCCCTCTGCCCCTCCCTACTGCACCCTTTCTCAAGTAAATCTTCTAAAAATTAACATGAAGACACGTGAGCATGTTTATCCCCTCTGCAGAGGTGCCTTCGTGTGTGTAACGACCATGTAAATGCCTTTCACGGACCCACCGGGAGTCCTACCAGAAACCCCTTTTCCTTGATATTTATTGAAGTACAGTCAACACACAACGTGACAGTAGTTTCAGGGCTACAACTAGTGACTTGACAATTCTGTGCCTTATTCAGCTCCCCCCACGAGAAGCGGCGTCACCGTCTGTCCCCGTACAAAGTTGTCACAACAGTACTGACTCCATTCCCTAGGCTGTACTTTCTAAATTTCTGTGACTTATTTTATTTATGATCCAGACGCTTATAGCTGTTACTATCGTTCATCTACATTGCCCATGTCCTGCCCACGGCCCCTCTGTCCATCAGTCAGCAGGATCCATCACATTAACCAGAGAAAGGACATGGGGCAGCCCCGGGTGGTTCAGCGGTTTAACGCCTGCCTTCAGCCCAGGGCGTGATCCTGGAGTCCCGGGATCGAGTCCCACGTCGAGTTCCCTACACGGAGCCGCCTTCTCCCTCTGCCCATGTCTCTGCCTTTCTCTCTCTGCCGCTCTCTCTGTATGTCTCTCAAGGATATATAAATAAAATCTTTAAAAAAGAAAAACGAGAGAAAGGACAAAAAGCATACGATCCTCTCAAGAGTTGCAGAAAAAGCATTTGACAAAGTACAACTTCAAAAGCCTAGTGGGTTTTGAGGAAATGTCTATCAACAGAATAAAGTTCCGCTAGGAAGGCCCGCAGCTGACATCCTCAAGGGTGAAACCTGAAAGGGTGAAAGGGTGAAAACCTGAAATCGTCTCCCCTAAGAGCAGGAACAAGCCAAGGAGGTCCCCTCTCAGTGCTGGAAGTCCTAATGTAGTCAACAGACAGGAAACAGCAAAGGTTCCACTCCTGGAAGGGGGACGTCACACTGTCCCTATTTGTTGAAGACGCGGTGCTAGAAACAGGAAACCCGAGAGCCCCCACCAAAACCTGTTAGAACTAATGATTGAATTCAGTAAATTCATGGGACACCAACTGAACCTACAGAGCTCAGTAGCCTTGCTGCGTCCTGACAATGAGCACTCAGGAACGAAATGAAGGACGTGACTCCCTTCTCAGGAGCATCACAGAGACTAAATAATGAGACTGAACGAAAGGAGCACAAGACTTGTGCACTGAGCCATACCAGGCTCTGGGAGGCCGTCCTGGGTTCGTGGGGTGGAAGCCTCCTCTTGTGAAAATGTCCACAGTTCCTGAAGCCACCCTCGGTTTCAATGTCATTCCTATCAAAATCATGGTGGTAGATCCTAGAAGTAGGAAAAAAAAAAAAAACCCTAACATCCGTCAGCCCCCACAAATGACCCCGGACAGCAAATCAGTATTGGAAAAGCAGGACAGAGTGGGGCGCAGCACTTTTCTCTTTCGAACGATGTCACAGAGACACAGGATAAAGCAGTGTGGTTCTCGGCTCCCTGCTGGCTCTGTCAGTTAAGCATCGACTCCTGACCTCACCTCAGGTCCTGATCTCGGGGTCGTGAGTTCTAGCCCTGGGCTGGGCCAGGCACGAGGTGTGGCGCCTACTTAGACCCACAGGGGGTGGTTCCAGCATAAGCTGAAGGAGCAGAACAGGGAGTCCAGAAGAAAATGTGCTCTGATACAACTGATTTTGTTTAACTTAATTTAAACCCAATTAATTAATGTATAGTGTATTATACTTTCAGAGGTAGAATTCAGGGATTCACCAGTTGGAGAGAACAGCAGTGCTCGTGACATCACCTGCCATCCTTCGTGCCCATCCCCCGTTATCCCCTCCCCCGCTCCCCTCCAGTGACCCTCAGATTGTTTCCAATGATTCAGATCTGTATTTCCTGCATCTGTTTTCATCTTATTCGTTTTTCCTTCCCTTCACAGATGTTCATCTGCTTTGCTTCTTTAATTCCACCTATGAATGACACCATAGGGTCATTGTCTTTCCCGACTGACTTATTTCACTTAACAGGATCCCTCTAGTTGTATCCGCGTCATTGCAAATGGCAAGATTTCCTTCTCTTTGATAGCAGTACCATTCCTCTCTCTATGACCATCATCTATCTCCCATCCTCTATCCATCATCTGTCTGAAGGCACCGAGGCTCCTCCCACAGTGTGGCTACTGTCGACCCGGCTGCTGTGGACATCGGGGCGCAGGTGTCCCGCCTGGCGTTTCATTGCATCTGTATCTTCAGAGTGAGCTCCAGGCCGTGCACCTGCCGGTCGCAGGGCAGCTCTATCGGTAAGTTCCTGAGGAGCCTTGGCACTGTTTCCAGGGCAGCTGCACCAGCCCGCAGTCCCGCCCACAGTGGAAGAGGGTTGAGTGAGTCTTGGCGGACACGATAAAGTCTGGTCCACATTTCATTTCGCATCCTGTGGGCTCCAATTCCTTGTCCTTAAGTATTTCTGGGGAAGCCGGGTGTTGTGCTCCATTTCAGCACGACGTTTCCGAAGCTCATAGTGTTGGACCCTAGCTCACGGGGGCCAAAGTGTCTCGGTAGAGGCCCCAGAGACTCAGACCCCAGACAGGCAGATGCAACTAGCAAGAGGGTTTTTTTTTATGACAGTCACAGAAAGAGAGAGAGAGAGAGAGAGGCAGAGACATAGGCAGAGGGAGAAGCAGGCTCCATGCACCGGGAGCCCGACGTGGGACTAGATCCTGGGTCTCCAAGATCATGCCCTGGGCCAAAGGCAGGCACTAAACCGCTGCGCCACCCAGGGATCCCTAGCAAGAGGGTTTTATTGAACGTTTGCGCAAACGGGCCCTCGGCCTCAAAGGTGGAAGAGCCCAGATTGGCAATTACAGGCATCTTTTAAAGGCAAACCGCGGGATTAGCATAGCATTCGGGTTAAGACACGATTGATTTCTTTGAAGGTCAACATGAACATGTTCAGGGACTTTCCAGTCAGGGCGTGGGGGGGGGAATGGTTTTCTTATCTCGGAAAAACCACAGAATGTTTTTCGTTGCTTAAATTCCGGGAAGGCGCCTGGATGTGCTGCCTCTGGGTTAGGCGTGGTCCTAAATTTTCCAAGGGGGTGGGGGGGTGGGGTTGGGTTTCTTCAATAGGTCTCAGCTGGAGCCTGGAAGGAGGCAGGTCCTGCCCTGGGCGTGGGGACTCCGCCTCCCTCACCGCCTCCTTCAGCACCTGAGCCCAGGCCCGAGTCAGGGGGCGTGTGTACTCAGTAGGCCTCCTCCGCCAGCAGTAACAGGAGCCAGTCTGTGCTCTGGCTGCCTGAGGAGGATGTGGGGCCGCGTCCAGGCTGACAGGAGCCCCGGCCTCCTCAGGACTCGCAGGTAGGCTTCAGGACCATGTGGAGCCGTGTCCTCGCTGACAGGAGCCTGGTCTCCTCAGGACCCACGGTGAGTTTTCGGGATGACGTGGGGCCGGGTCTACACTGACAGGAGCCCCGGCCTTCTCAGGACTGGCGGGTAGGCTTCAGTCCCATGTGGGGCCGCGTCCACGGTGACAGGAACCTGGCCTCCTCAGAACCCGCAGGGAGGCTTCTGGAGGATGTGAGGCATAGTCCACAGTGACAGGACCCCCCTCGTCCTCAGGACCTGCTGTCTATGACTCAGGAAGACATGGGCCCACGTCTGCCATGACAGGAGTCCGGCTTCCTCAGGACCTGCTGGAGGACCCTGGAGGCGCTGTTCGGAGTCACATCCACCTCAGCAGCAGCTACTCAGAACGACAAGGTAAGTGAATGGGGGCAATTGAGATAGGGTTAGGGTTTAGGGTGAGCAATATGTGGTTAGGGTGAAATTAGATGATATGGATTAGTGATCATGGTTATGCGTTCGAGTTCCTGGTTAGGGTGAGAGATGGGGGAAGGGTCAAGAGTTAGGAGTAAGGTACGGATTTGGGATTAGGAAACTGAGTTAGGGAATGGATAAGGGTGATGTTACAGATAGGTTATAGGGTTTAGGGTTAAGGGATGGGGGAGGGAATACGTTTAGAGATAGAGCGGGGGATGGGGTTGAAGTTTAGGGTTAGGGGTTAAGGCAGGGGTTTGGGCTAGGTTTAGGGGACAATTAGGGATTAGGGTACGGGTTAGGGTTAGGAAACGGGTTAGGGTACAGGTTAGGGATTAGGGTTAGGGTTAGGGAGTGGGTTAGGGTTAGGGAACGGGTTAGGGTTAGGGAATGGGTTAGGGTTAGAGGGTTAGGGTTAGGGTTAGTGTTTGGGTTAGGGAACGGGATAGGGTTAGGGTTAGGGAACGGGATAGGGAACGTGTTAGGGTTAGGGAACAGGTTACGGAACGGGTTAGGTTTAGGGTTAGGGTTAGGGTTATGGAACGGGTTAGAGTTAGGGAACGGGTTAGGGTTAGGGAACGGGTTAGGGTTAGGGTTAGGGAACGGGTTAGGGTTAGGGTTAGGGAACGGGTTAGGGTTAGGGGTTAGGGAACGGGTTAGGGGTTAGGGTTAGGGAACGGGTTAGGGAATGGGTTAGGGTTAGGGAATGGGTTAGGGTTAGGGTTAGGGAACGGGTTAGGGTTAGGGAACGGGTTAGGGTTAGGGGTTAGGGAACGGGTTAGGGTTAGGTGTTAGGGAACGGGTTAGGGGTTAGGGTTAGGGAACGGGTTAGGGAACGGGTTAGGGTTAGGGAACGGGTTAGGGTTAGGGTTAGGGAACGGGTTAGGGTTAGGGAATGGGTTAGGGTTAGGGTTAGGGAACGGGTTAGGGAACGGGTTAGGGAACAGGTTAGGGTTAGGGAACGGGTTAGGGTTAGGCTTAGGGAACGGGTTAGGGTTAGGGAACGGGTTAGGGTTAGGGAACGGGTTAGGGAACGGGTTAGGGTTAGGGAACGGGTTAGGGTTAGGGTTAGGGTTAGGGTTAGGGTTAGGGGTTAGGGTTAGGGGTTAGGGTTAGGGTTAGGGGTTAGGGTTAGGGAACAGGTTAGGGTTAGGGTTAGGGAACGGGTTAGGGTTAGGGAACGGGTTAGGGAACGGGTTAGGGAACGGGTTAGGGAACGGGTTAGGGTTAGGGGTTAGGGTCAGGGTCAGGGTCAGGGTCAGGGTTAGGGGTTAGGGTTAGGGGTTAGGGTTAGGGGTTAGGGTTAGGGGTTAGGGTTAGGGGTCAGGGTCAGGCTCAGGGTTTTTTTTTTTTTGAAACAGTTCTCTTTACCCATGATCACTGAGTGACGCCTGGGGCAGGGAGGCCGACCAAGAGTCTCGGGCGAGGGCTCCCCCACCGTCCTCCCTCCCCCCACGCCACGTCGCCCAGTGGCATCATGGAAAGAGGATTCTCCCATGCAAACCCCAGAGCCGGAGGGGAACTGGGAGCGCAGTTCTGCCCCCCCTGTCCCCGGGGCACGGACACGGCCACAGCACGGGGGGGGCGGAGAGGCCCCGGGGACACGAGACACTGGGGAGGAAGAGGGGTCCACCCGCAGCTGACCCCAGGCACCGGCGACCTGATGCGGTGGCGGCGCGGGGATGAGTGGCACGTGGGGCGAGGCTTGTAGCAGCGAGTCCCCCCTCCCCTCCTTTCGGACGAAGAAGGAAGACTTGGGCCCCGCGACTGGGGAGAAGAAAGGGGAGCAGGCAGCTTCTCCTAGCATGTGGCCCGGGAAGGAAGCCCCGCTCCCTTCCCGCGGGGAAAGGGCACCCATCTCCCTTCGGAAACTGATCAATAAATTACAAAGTAGAGAAAAGGGAGGTGGAAGTTTGGGGCGGGATTTCTTCCTGCCCTCTTCGTTCCCCCTCTCAGTCCAGTTAAGGAGGATTCCTTAATATGGATGGGTTTTATCCAATCAGTTGAAGGTATTAAGAAAAAGATTGAATTCCCTTGAGGAAGAGGGAATGTGGCCAGCCTTTGCCTTCAGATTTTAACTGCAATATAATCTATTTCCTAGGTCTTCAGACTTCCCATCCATGCTGCAGGTTTTAGACTTGCCAGCCTCTGCATCCAATCATGGGAGCTAATTCCTTAACCATCAATCAGTCATTCTCTCCTCCCACTCCCTCCCTCCCTTTGTCTCTCATTACGCTAGTTTCTGGGTAACTCTCTGAGAATAATGTGCATTGCCCACAACCCTAAGTTTTCTAATTTAAGTGGTTGGATCATGGCATGTTTTATGGTTAATTTTTTCTTTTACTAAAATATTTTTGCAAAAAAAATATGCAGTGGAAATTTCTCCATGGTCATTGGTCATCACTATATTTATTAAGTTTGGTTTGGTTTATAATAATAAATTCAAATATATATTATTAGTTTGTAAAGTAAGATAAAGTTAAAATAAGTAAAATACTAAGCTAAAATGGATTAAAATGCAATTCAGTCTTCCTTTTTGCTTGAAAAGAAGAGTTTTCCTGCAACTCTGCAAAGAAGCTACAGGAAAATTCAAAGAACAAGAGAAAATGTGCTCTGTCAGGCTGTAGATTAATGCTATGGGATGTTTGCTCAACATGTCCAGAAATTTAAGACAGAACTATTAGATATTTGAATCTTGGAGAATGCATAAGATATGAAGAGGAGTTGAAAAGTCTTAGGAGTATTTCTATAATATTTGGTAAGAAAAAATATTCATAAAGCCAAAATTTTGCTCCGCAATTAGACCTTAAAAATAATTTTGCTTTATTATGAGGATTTGGCCTTTGCTTTATTTATATTAGGATGTACCTGCTTTATCTTTGCCTTGCACTTAACTTTTAATTTTTTGATATTTTTATGTGTGTTATTTATGTCTGGCATATTTTATATATATCTTATTTGATAGATTCTCATCGGATATTTAATTTTAAACCAACTGTAATTATTTTTAATAGGAAAGTTTCATTTTTGTATGAAAAGATTTGTGCAAAATATCAAGCTATAAAATATTTAGAACCTATTCACATGAGTAGGATAAAAACATTAACTTATACTTATCAAAAATGATCTATAACTTTCTTTCAGCATTGACGTGTTATTTTTTTCTTAAAGATTTTATTTATTTATTTGACAGAAAGAGAGAGCACAAACAGGGGGAGCAGCAGGGAGAGAAAGAAGCAGGCTCCCACAGAGCAGGGAGCCCCTGATCCCAGGACCCCAGGATCATGACCCACACAGAAGGCAGATAGATACTCAACCAATTGAGCCACCCAGGTGCCCTGAGGTATGTTATTTTTTCTACTCTTTTTTTTATCTCTTTCAGCTATATGTACTTTATAATGGCATATTACTTATATCCTTCAAAAAGTTTTTGTTTGTTTGTCTTCTTGGTCATTTGAGTTTTTGCTTTTAGACACAATCAAAAGAACTTCTATCAGCTTATAAAGACTTGTAAACACTCTTTTTTTTTGTAAACACTCTTAATGCAGCAATTGAAAGCAAAAATCTCAAATTACTTGGATATATTAACTATAGGAATAAAATTGACAGTTATTACAAATTTGAAAATCAAATGCACAGCAACATATATAAAGACCTATACACAAAGATCAGATACAATGAGTCATATATATGCAAGGCTGGTTTTATGTCTAGAAAACAATTAATATAAGGCCTCATCATAATAGGATAAAATAAAAAAAAAGATTATCTCAATAGGTGTAATAAAATAATTTGCTAACATCTAAAACATTCACATTTTTAAAAAAGAGAACCCTCAATAACTAGTAATATAAATTATTTTTCTTACTCTGAAAATGGCATCTACAAAATAAATAATAAATAAATAAAGATGACAACAAATAGCACACTTTAAATATTTCCTCTACCCCAAGATTGAAAAATAAATAAATAAATAAATAAATAAATAAATAAATAAATAAATAAATAAGTAAATAAATAAATAAATAAATAAATATTTCCTCTACCCCTAAGATTGGATACATGCCATACAGGAAGTTTTATCTCAGTACTTCTGCTTAACAGTATAATAGAGATTCAAGACAATATAGTAAATTAATAAAGAATAAATAGATTGAAAAAAGAAGAAATAAAAATGGTCCTTTTTCACAAACAACACAATTTCTTATGTAGATATTTTAAAATAATTTAAATGACTAATAAGGAAATAAATGACTAATAAGGAAATTTTAGCAAAGATGCAAGATACAATTAATGTAAAATGTCAATTGGATTTTTATCTCCTACCAAAAAAAGTCTCTGAATGTGAAATTAAGAAAGCACTCTTATTCACAATGACATAAAAAATAATAAAATATTTAAGAACAATTTCAACAAAAAAGTATAAGACAGGTACACCGAAAACTACAAAACACTCCTGAGGGAAATTAGGTATCTCTAAGTGAATGGAGAAGTATATCAAGCTCATTGATTGGAAGAATGAATATTGATAGTATGGCAATTTTTTCAAACCAATCTGCAAAATCAGTGAAATTCCTATTGAAATCCTTATTTTGTAAATTAGCAAGCTGACGATAACATTTATTTAGAAAAGCAAAGGATAGCTACGGCAGTATTTTAAAAATAAGTACAAAACTGAAAGACTATCTGAATTCAAAACTTACTCGAAAACTAAATTAAATCTTACTAATAAAGTATAATATTTTCATAAAGATAAACATATAAATCAATGGAAAATAATAGAAAGTCCAGAAAAACACCAGCATGTTTTTGGTCAGCTGATTTAGGGTAAAAAGTGCCAGAAGATTCAATGAAAAGAAGTCAGCTTCTCAACAAACAATGAGGAAACAACTGGGTGTCCCAAAACATACATACATTTAGTATAAATTGAATGAACTTAGATCCTTACCTCACACCATGCACGAAAACAAAAACAAAAGCAAACAAAAAAATCTAAAAATGAGCAACAGACCTATACACTATATACAAAAACTAAAATTATAAAACTAATAGAGAAAATGCAGGAAAATTTTGCGTGGTCTTAAATTAGGCAAAGGTTACTTATACATGACATCAGATGTATAATTCACAAGAGACAACATTAAAAGTGCAACTTTATCATAATTAAAAACTGACTTCTCTGGGGGCACCAGCAGCGTATGAGGGCTCCTCATTATAGTATTATCATTTTGCTGAAGACTAAAAAAGAAAAGGATATTTTCATATACTTATTGTCCATTGGATTTTTTTTTAAATAAAGTTTCTCCCTCCTTTGTAGGAACTGCTTGATTGGAGCAAGCAGTTCAAGGACTATTAGCTGATGTACGTGTCACATTTTAAGCAGAAGTATTTTAGGGAATAAGTTTTCTCTCTTTTCTTTACTCTTAGGTGTTAACTCCATCTGTTATTCTTCACTATAATTTCTCTGATGCTGTCAAAAAAGTTTTTTTAATAGTTTGCCAAGTTTTTCTAATTCTTCTCAGTAGGAATCTATTAGTCTAATTTACCTAGACCTCCTTTAATAGAAACAGAACATACAATTCACTTTTCAACAATGTCAAGTATTTTTGTTATTTCTAAAATCAATTATCTAGACTAAAATTTTCACTTACCAACTTACATGATGTTGTGTTGGAAAAAGTTTTTTTTTCATTTCCAAGTTTTATAATTTGGGGTCCAGGGCCACCCCCATTTTATTCATAAAATGAAATAAAATATTTTCATCATTTTAAAGTTTATAATATGTGTTAATTCTTTACAGAAAGATAGAATTAAATGAAATTTTATTTTTTAAAGATTCTATTGATTGATCAATTTATTAGAGGTCACGCAAGTGGGGAAGAGACAAAGGGAGAGGGAGAAGCAGACTCCTCACTGAGCAGGAGATCCCAGGACCCTGAGATCATGACCTGAGCCAAAGGTAGACACTTATCATCTGAGCCACCCAGGTACCCTGAATTAAATGAAATTTTAATTTATTAAGATGCAATTTTCTGATAAGTATCAGTCTAAACAAGTATTGATATTAATTTTATACCGCAGCGGCTTAGAGTGGCCTTACTGTATTACAATCATAGAATGTTACTGAACAAAAATGGGATAGATTAACTAGAGTGATCATATACATTGTTCACAAAGAAAACCTCTGAATAACTTCCAGCTATTTTTACCTTCAAAAAGACCAAATGTCATTTTTTAAAATGATGTGTAGTTGCCTAAAAGCCATTTTTAATGCAAGGAAACAAGAAGGGAGTTTTACAGACTACTGGATTAATCATTTTTAATAAGATATTATTTATGAGACTTTTATTTTATTATTATTATTATTATTATTATTATTATTTTTAATGAACAGATATGTTCACACATGATTTTTTTTATTTTTTATTCATGATAGACAGAGAGAGAGGGAGGGGGGCAGAGACACAGGCATAGGGAGAAGCAGGCTCCATGCTGGGAACCCATCGTGGGACTCTATCCCAGGACTCCTGAGCCAATGGCAGGCGCTAAACCGATGAGCTACCCAGGCATCCCCTATAAGAGATTTTTAAAAATCACATCAGTGAATGAAATAATAGCCTAATTGATTGAAATGATAGCCTAATTAACTTCTACTCTTGTTACAGCAGTTCACATTTGATTAGGCATGGTTTAAGAGTTACTTGAGTTAATTACTTGCTTTTTGTCCTTCTTTATAATTTATGTCATAAGACTATTCTCTATATATTCAATACCATGTTAAACATTCTAGATGGAAGATAATCTTCCCATCATTTGAAAGCTTAGTTTGTACTTTTATTTTAGCTTTGACTGCATAATTTAAAAGGTTATAAGAGCTAGTACAGGGATCCCTGGGTGACGCAGTGGTTTAGCGCCTGCATTTGGCCCAGGGTGCAATCCTGGAGACCCGGGATCGAATCCCACGTCGGGCTCCCGGTGAATGGAGCCTGCTTCTCCCTCTGCCTATGTCTCTGGCTCTCTCTCTCTCTCTCTCTCTCTCTGTGACTATCATAAATAAATACAAAAAAAATTTTAAAAAAAAATGAAAAAAAAGAGCTAGTACACAGAACATATTATTTAGAATAATGTTTTTACCCATTTTATCTTTAGCACAGACTATTTTATAAATTTTGTCATTTGTTACTATAATATTTTCTTATAGTACTTCAAAAAACTATCATTTACAAATCACTAACAGATTTAATCTATTGTGAAAACAATTTGTGTATATATATATATATATATATATATATATATATATATTAGTATATTTGATATAGCTTTTATCTTTGGCAACTATTCATAAAATATTTATTTGTTTTAAAAACACTTAAATAAAAAATAAAAATAATAAATAAATAAAATAAATAAATAAAAACACTTAAATATACTGGCATTTTTCAAGCCTCTAGTTTCTTTAGCTTTGAACTGTCCAATTTATGTGACCTTTGGCTAGCTTTTGAAAATATGCTCTCAACACTTAGTTCACCACTGAGTTCCAATTTGTGATACACAGAGGGAACTCTAGGAGTCCATTTATATGACAGACAGAAACGTCCTTTTTCTTTCACTGAATATCACTTTAAGAACCTAATAGGGGGAATGTAGCTTTCACAATATCTTCAGAGCCTCAAAAACTCAGCTAACTCTATTGAAAATTAGAAGACTGTAGATAGCTGATTTCCCCAACTTTACTCAAATGCACAGAGTCAACTTTGTATATTTCATGTATTCAGTGCACATTGCTAGCTTTTAAAAGTGTGTATTTTTAATGTGATTTTAGATCAACTGTAACTAACCTCTTTTAAAATCTCTATTTTTTAAAATGTTTATTTTATAATCTTCTATTGAAATACAGCCAATAACTAGAGATAGTGCATTAACATATCCAAGATAATTGAGAAACAAACAGATTTATATATGCCACATCCCTCAAGAATCAACTATATTTTGAAATAACTTTTGCCAAGAAAATTTTTTTAAAACTCCACATTCCCGCCCTCATTAATGAAGTTAGTTATGTCCCCTCTTCTCCAATTTGGGCCTGTGTGCAATCACATTGGATTTAAAAATGACTCTTTCTATAATCAAGCACTTTATAGTATCAGACCTAAGGCATCTTTATGAATAAAGCATGCATGAGCAACAATGTTGGGAATTACGTGTGGTCAATATGAAGTCTTTGTAGCACTACGAGAAAGGTTCTTCCTCAGCCGTGAACTGGTGAGGTGAATAATTCAAGTAAGAATTGACATTGCTGGAGACCAAAATGCTGAAACATCTCTTGATTAGAATTATAAGAACATGAGAGATTTTTGGAGAGAGAATAAAGGTCATTTGGTCCATCAAGGCATATCCTTTTTAGTACTCCATTTCAGCAAGGATGGCATCTAATTGTTTCTTGAAGGACATCCCTGCTTTTTGCCTCAACAACTTTGCCTGCAGGCTCTTCTAAGCATTAATTATTCTCCACATGAAAAGGTACTTTCTGAAATATGTGGTGAATTTATTTTTTAATTTCCATTTATGTCTGTTTGTCCTATAATCTGTATTAAAATGGAAATAATAATTTGGGTTGACATTATCTGTGGCAGTTAAGACTTTATATGCTTCAAAACAGACAGCTCCAACTCTGTCCTTAATATTATATGCCCAGATTTATGGTCCTAACAACCAGCACTGCATAGCAAACAGTGGTAGGGGTCCCAGTGAGAACATTGAATACTTTGAAAATCATAATCCCGCAAGTATATATCTTTTCTTTGTAAAATAGAGATGGGTACTTACTAAAAATAACTGAAAAGTAAATTAATTCATTGGTGTATTCCTTATCACTTGCATATATACATATATATACATGTATTTTTATATACACATTTTTTACCCAAGATCAAATAATTATTTCATCATATTTGACTAAATATTTACAAAATATAAAACATAATCACAACTTACACAAATTTGGAAATATGCATGTAAAATACATAGTATTTTCAAGTTAACCGAAAGCAAAAAAAAATGCTATTATTCTGTAGACACAAAGAAATCTGAAAACTCATTTTTTCTAAACAGCAACTAACACCCTTTTATTTTTTGTTTTTTGAAATGTTAGGAAGGGGAAATAATTACTTATGCAATACACGTTTCCCTTTTGTAACATTAACTAAATTTTAGAAGATCAATTATTCTGTTGCAATGACACTAGTTAACATCTTACTTAGGCCAAATGTTGTAATGAAATCTCCATGACAAAGACAGATCCAGAGTGACTGGTAATCCAGGAGAGCCAGATAGTTAAACCAATCATTGCTTGACATTACACTGACCACAGTGATTGGTTCTAGTTGATCCATTTAGATCAATGTTCCAAAGTTTGTTCTGACTTGTGAAAAACAATTATTTGTCTTCCCTTACATACGAAGGAGGAAATACGTGGCTTCAACTGGTGTCAGCAAATTGCCAATTATAAAATAATCTAAGACATGTGAAAATGTGAAGTAGAGCCCTCCCAAAGTGGGAACTGAAGCCCTGGAGACCAATCTAAATTTCAATTTTTCAGTTACAGACCAGAGAAATTTGTTTAAACTCTTTTAGTTTAGGTGTCAGGGATCCCTGGGTGGCGCAGCGGTTTGGCGCCTGCCTTTGGCCCAGGGCGCGATCCTGGTGACCTGGGATCGAATCCCACGTCAGGCTCCCGGTGCATGGAGCCTGCTTCTCCCTCTGCCTGTGTCTCTGCCTCTCTCTCTCTCTCTGTGACTATCATAAATAAATAAAAAAAATTAAAACGAAAAAATAAACTCTTTTAGTTTAGGTGTCATTAACTGCAAATGAAAGCATTCAAACTGGTAATCTAAATTTCATTTTTAAAATAAAATATATCGTTTTTGTGTTTATATAATGTTTATGTGCTTCACATCTGTGTGAGTCTAGATATTCATAGTTATGTCATAAACTATTTTTAAGGATCATGATAAAATTATGAATAATTAAGATACTCCAATTGCAACAGTTTAAAGGTAGGCAACACACATGCACACACACACACACACACACACACACACACACATAGATATATGCTGGAAAAGAGGTAGATGGACTAAGGAGCCTATGAACATGGTCTACTGGCTGGTCCTGGCAGCATACCTACCTCAACAGTAGCTAGTAGAAACATCAAATCTAATTAAAACTCCCCCCCCTCACTTTTTCAGTTATTACAGTATGGTCAATACCAGCACAGTAACCCAAAATAAACTTATCCACGGGATTGACCATTCTTTACAATATCCTGAAATAGAATGTCAGTTTAGACTTCTCACTTACATGTTACTTCTGAAAAAAAAAAGGACATAGGTGAAGAAAAATATTCTTTTACTATTATTATTGCTTTCAGGGCCCTTGTCATTAGTTTTTATTGTCACAAAAGTAGAAGAAAGTTTCATATGATCATGAGAGATAGTTTAACCACAAAGGAAGAGGAAAGTTATGACAAGAGAAGTCTTTTTCTTTTATCACAAGAGCAGCAGGAGTCTCCCTTTATCCTGAGAAAAGTGAATCTCTTTTCCCATTTCTCTTTTTGAAACACCTTTTGGAATAGAGGATCATAAATTTTAGGAAGGAAGAATTGATTCTGAGGCAATTTAGAATTTTTAGGCTTATTTTCTAATTTGAAAAAGTTGTTTAACTTCTAAGATTGCTTTTTCAACTATAAAAATCATCCTAATGTATTAAACCCTAATGGCCAAGGAATTAGAAAACTTAAAATAGAAAAATATAGTGATTCATAAATTTGTTTATTCATTCCTGTGATTCCTTGAGTTCTGCAGAACATTCTATGGGCACTTGGTTACTGGAGATAAGACAATATAAAATTAAAGTATGCAATATGTGCAATGTAAGACAAGGTGAGACTTTAGAGTAAGAAGAACTCTTGAAATTTAGTCAACAGTCATTAGATTGAAATGACAAGTGAAAATTGACTTTTTAGTGGGTAAACTATACATTTCTTATCACACTATGTACACACTGTTCAAACTATCCTACTTCTGATTAATTTTATATTACCCATCAATTATGACTTTATTTGTAGTTAACAAAAAATGGTAAGTAGTAATAGGACTGCTTGAGGACATTCTCAAACTTATATATTCCTTTTTATGACAAATTATACTATTTTTCTAAATCATTTTAGTAATAGAAAAACTGAATTCAATACATTTTCACCATGCCAACTATTCAAAGACACAGTTGAATTGATCTTGCATTTTCAAAATAGTTTAAATAAATTTTTGCTATAGTAATGAAGCATAGAGTAGAAATAAACATGCACACTTCTAAAGATTTAAATATTACATATATTATTCAGCCATTTTTCAATGGCTAGCAATTTCATATAGTTAATAAACACCTATTAGCTATATTAACATAGTTAATAGAAAGACTTTTTTTTGCTAATATGTTTGGAAAAGCCAAAAGTCATGAGTATGATTAGAAAATTATATGAATCCTTGCTTTGAATAATTCAATCTAAACAACTGATTTATATTATTTGAAGTAAATGAAGATATGCTTGCCCTTTAGGTGTTAATTATTTCAGCAAAACTATAAATTCTTGATTTACAATGAAGCGTAAAGATTACTGTTCTAACATGAGCTTCATGCTTACCACATACCACAGTTCCTCGAATAAATGACACCAGATTTCTTTTTTTTTATTTTTTTGACACCAGATTTCTAAAGCAAATAATTCCCTGTGAGTAAATTGCACTTTGGCTTGACACTGCCTCCCACAGAAGCGGGTATATCTCTTGCCAGTCTCTTCCTTCCCCATGATCTATCCGTTTTCAACAAACACATTTAACAGCTGTGGATACAAACAAGGCACATTTGGCAAAAGTAGGAACCAGATGCCAAAATCTGAATGTATGTTCTATTCAAAGCATCCGGCCCTGTTGCTAACTCCTTGGTGTCACCGCTGTCGGCTCCCTCTCTTAATCATCTACTGGCAGGCAACAGAGGCGCATCTGGGGATATTGTCGAGGTGATGTAGCTGTGCTCTGGCTACCTTGTGAGTTGTAACCATTTTGAGGTAGCTTCCTATTTCTAAGAATGTTTTGAAAAAACTATTATGAAATATGTTATACATTATGACATATATTTATATTTTTATACTATATGAAATACACACACACACACACACACACACACATACTGTTATGAAACACTAAAAGAGCTCATTGAAAATAAAAATCCCAAATTTAAGACTTTCAAATTTCTGCCTGGGAGCAAGACACTGTTATCTGAAATAGTTAAAACACATCCTTACAAAGTATGTGTGAACAAATGTAAGGTACAAATTAATAGTGAAATCTGCATGATAAATGACTTTAGCTACCTAGGCAGAGGATTTGTTGTAGCTCAGATTCTCTTATGCCTTAGGCTAGCTTGCATGTGTGGAGTTTATTTGGAATTTGAGCCCAGAGAGCAGAAGGGAGGAACAAAGTAGTGAGGTGAGGTGGGAAGGGGCAGGTAGTTCAAAAGGGAAGTAGTAAATCCAACAGTAAGGTAGGCATCTCTTGATTTTTGCTGGATCCCATGGTACACACTCTGGGGACGCTCCTGAAATATTTTTTTCAGAGATACATATCTGAGGGAGGAAAAGGGGAAACATTGATTTTTATTCCCCCATCTGAGAATTATTTCCTGCTTTCCTGTGCCACTTAGAAATTTTGGAGTTGTGCATGTGAGAATGTTGACTAGATTACTGTGGTCTCCTCATTGTGTGTAAGAGAAGAAAGGAGTATTTCACATGGCACGAGCTTGTGTCAAGGCATTGTTAAATTACACCCAAAGTTGCTGGATTCTGGAATCTAAGGTGGAACTTATGAGATTTGAGTTGGTAAATAAGCAGTAACAAATACACAGCTACTATTTCCTTAGCTTTCTACATACATTGTCACATTAATGTTCACAATAACTCTAAAAGTAGATATTCTTATCATTATGCTTCTATTTTATAGTTGAAACTAAGGATGTAGAAAAGTAAGGCAGTTTTCCCAGGATCATTCAGATAGAGAGGCCCAAAACTAGAATTTGACCTTTTTCTGGATGCTGTACAAGATTCAGTCCCTGTTAACAGAGGCTCTTATCTACCAGTGACTTAAAGATCTGTTCCTCAGCACAGATGGAATGCTTTGTTCATTCCAGGTGATAGAAGGTCTGCCAGAGTTGCTACACTTGAAAATTACTCCCTAATGCTGACTCCCTAATGCTCATGCCTCATTCTCATCTATCACCCCTGCTCAGTTGACCTTCATTTTTTTAAACAAGATTTTATTTATTTTTTGAGAGAGAGAGAGAGAGAAAGAGAGAGCAGGGAGAGGGGCAGAAGGAGAGGGAGAGAATCCCAGGCAGACTGTACTGAGTGCAGAGCCTAGGCAGGGCTTCACTTTCCCAGGACTCTGAGGTCATGACCTGAGCCAAAAGTAAGAGTCAGACACTTACCCAACTGAGTCATCCAGGTGCCCATTAGGTGACCTTCCTATAGTGTCTCCTAGCTCCTCCCTCTGCCCCTAGGCCCTGACCCATTCACATAGTCACTTTCTTAGGGTTCTCAAAAAAGAATTGATAAATAAATCATAGCAAAACCTAACCAAACAGATTAAATATGTTTTTTTTCTTTCAACAGTATTGAAATAACCATTTATTCTTCAAAGGAATTATGGGTGCTGTTCAGTCACTGGAAAAGGAAAACTGAAGAAAAATAGACCAAGAAAAGGAACTAAATCATCTATATTACAACCTACCATCATTTTATGTGTAGAAGAATAACCAATTTCTACAAACTATCCCTTTATGGTTTGGTTAAATTTAAGGTCAGAAGCAAGAAAATAATATGAGAGAATTAAATGTGCATTGGTTAACATAGATAATTTAAAATAAAATGCAGATATACACAGAAGTATATGGAAGACAACAGTTATTTTGAGTCTTACCTAGAGGAAAAAGAGTTTGCATTTCATAGGCAGAAGTGAAATCAATCTAATCAATCTAAGTCTAAGAGGAGTATGGGAGTATATAGCATTTGAAAAAGAAAATCTTTGGGCAGCCCTGGTGGCCCAGCGGTTTAGCCTTGCCTTAAGCCCAGGGCATGATTCTGGAGACCTGGGATTGAGTCCCACATCAGGCTCCCTGCATGGAGCCTGCTTCTCCCTCTGCCTGTGTCTCTGCTTCTCTCTCTCTCTCTCTCTCTCTCTCTCTCTGTGTGTGTGTGTGTGTGTCTCTCATGAATAAATAAATAAAATCTTAAAAAAAAAGAAAAGAAAATCCTAATAGCTATGTTAAGGTCTGGTGTGAATCGAAAAATCAAATTACTAAAATAAAAGAAATAAAATAGCTGATTTCTATAAAGTGAAATATGAGTTGGTAAGGGATCCAGATTTATTAAGGACAAAATTACCAAGATTTATTGATGGGAAAAGTTATGAAATACATGTATATATGTGACTCTAAGTCACATATTAGAGCATCAAGATTTACTTAGAGTGATAGAGACATTAGATAGGACTGACAATTTCTAGGAAAATACATGATGGATGCTACTTTATTAAGAGAAAGAAAAAAGAGACTAGAAATGGCTGATCCCGGTAGAAAAATAAATATAAAAAGAGTTTTATTTTTTTATTTTTATTTTTTTTATAAAAAGAGTTTTAGATAGAATGTTGATCATACTACAAGCCTTCAAATGTTTTTCTAGTTAACAACTAAAGGGGAAAAGGTAGTAATGAATGAGACATAAGGTTGCAAGAAATTGAATAGGAGAATCGGGGACATTATCAATATAGAAAAAATAGTGGTGTTGGCATCCAGTCCTGCCAAAAATCCCTCCAAAATATGGGAAAAAAATCCTTAGTGTGAAGTAATTTACATCACAGAATGATTCCAGTGACAAAGAAAGAGCACCAAAATTTAAGAGATGAGGCAGGCATATAGACAAATGCAATGGAATGCTATATCAAGTTAATCTTACATTAACCAGGAAATATGATTCATCTTTAAATCTCTCAAAGTTCATTGTAGTCATAGTTGAATACAGAAAATTATTAGGTATAGTAAAATGTTTTTACTGAAACATTATAAAGTGAGCAAAATAAATGAAATATCTACTGTACTTCTGAAGGATGACCATGAAATTTTAATGCACTATAAGATTAATAATATAAAAAGATTAATAATATAGCTCAATAAGATTGATATATTAAAATATATAATCTATTAATACTTAAGGAATTATAGTAGTATTTTTTTAAATTTATTTATTCATGAGGGACACAGAGAGAGAAGCAGAGACATTGGCAGAGGGAGAAGTATGCTCCCGATGAGGAGCCCGATGTGGGATGCAATCCCAGAACCCCGGGATCACAGCCTAAGCCAGAGGCAGACATCTAACCACTGAGATACCCAGGTTCCCCAAGGAATTTTAGTAGTTTGTCAGATAAACATGCAAGTCCTTTAGTTGTAGACTTCAAAATTTTAACTTCTACACCAATGAATATAAGATGCATAATTATGTATGTAGTCCATTTTGCTAAGTAACATGACTACATGCATTTGAATAGATTTTTATCTAGTGAAAGAACTAACAGCATGACAGCTATTCACTGCCTCCTATGAATTGGAAAAACGGTATTGATGGTCTAAGACATGCATTTTTATTGTTGTTCAGTCAGAACTTGAAATATACTAAGAATTCCAGGACTCTGAGAAGTATTATGAGAAGGCAGAATATATTATTTTAACATTTGAAGCAAGTAATAAAAATGTCTATTCTAAACTGACATTCAAGTTTATTAATATATTAATAAGGGCAGCAATATGTTGTCATTTTTCCTTAGAGTCATGAGGAATTATTTCAAATATGAAGCTACATATTATTGATTGAGAAACTTAATATATAAAAATTAAAGATGTCACATGTAAAAAATAAGATGTTCATCAGTTCAAACCAAAATCTCTTTAATATGGTTAAAATTTTATTTTACTAATCATGTATGTAATATGCTTAAGAAGCATGGCATTCAGAACTATATATGTTAAATACTTCACTTAAGAATTTTATTATGAGGGCAGCCCTGGTGGCTCAGCGGTTTAGTGCCGCCTTCAGCCCAAGGCATGATCCTGGAGACCCAGGATCAAGTCCCACGTCGGGCTCCCCGCATGGAGCCTGCTGCTCCCTCTGCCTATGTCTCTGCCTCTCTCTCTCTATTATGTCTCCCATGAATAAATAAATAAAATCTTTTAAAAAAAGAATTTGATTATGAGGGACAACTGGGTGGCATAGTGGTTGAGCATCTGCCTTCAGCCTAGGGCATGATCCTGGGGTTCCAGGATCAAGTCCCGCATTGGGCTCCCTGCATGGAGTCTGCTTCTCTTTCTGCCTGTGTCTCTGCCTCTCTCTCTCTCTCTCTCATGAATAAATAAATAAAATATTTTAAAAAGAATTTAATTATGACCATGAATGCCTTTTTTATTTTAAAAGGTAAAGTTATTTTAACACACGCAATAGAGCAATGTCCACTCTTTGAATCATTTTTTGTTTTTGTATTTTAATGATATAGGTGGTTGCAAGCAATATTTTTGCAATTTTAAAATTGAAAACTTTTACTTTATGAATACTAAATGGCCAAGAACTAAACATGAAGAGATGAAAAAAAGAGCAGCAGATGGGGAGGATGTGAAGCCAACCATACTTAAGAAGCCGAAACCAATTAGAAAGGTATCACTGAAAGCTATTCTACACAGCCGACCTAAAATGGAGAGCAAGCATAATAATAAAATGTCATGGGTGATAGCTTGTAAGGCCTGTGGAATGTCAAGAAGCAGTACGAGTGCAATGTTAGCACCTTAATAAGCAATTTATGAGTAATTCAATGCAAGACTGTTTCTGTTTTTGGAAATGAAAATAATCGATCGAAACAAGAAAAGTCAAATCGAAATGAAAATAATCGAATCGAAACGAAAATAATCGAATCGAAAAGAAACGAATTGAATTGAATCGAATAATATCAAATCGAATCGAAAATAATCAAATCGAATTGGAAAAAAATCGAAATGAAAATAATCAAATAGAAACAAAAATAATCAAATCGAAACGACAAAAGTCAAATCGAAATGAAAATAATCGAATCGAAACGAAAATAATCAAATCGAAACGAAACGAATTGAATCGAATCGAAAAAAATCAAATCGAATCGAAATTAATCAAATTGAAACGAGAGAAATCAAATCGAATCAAAAATAATCGAATCGAATCAAAAATACACAAATCGAAATGAAAATAATCGAATCGAATTGAAAAAATTCGAATTGAAAAGAAACGAATTGAATTGAATAGAATAAAATCAAATATAATAGAAAATAAACAAATCGAAACGAAAATAATCAATCGAAATGAAAATAAATGAATCGAAATGAAAAAAAATCAAGTAGAAGTGAAAAAAATCGAAACGAATCGAAAATAATAAAATCGTATGAAAAATAAATCGAAACGAAAATAATCAAATAGAAACGAAAATAATCAAATCGAATCGAAAATAATCTAATAGAAATGAAAATAATCTAATCGAATCAAAAATACTTGAATTGAAACGAAAATAATCGAATCCAAATGAAAAAAATCGAATCAAAACGAAATAATCGAATCGAAAAGAAAAAAATCGATCAAATAGCATCAAATCGAAAAAATCGAATCGAATCGAATTGAAAAAATAGAATTGAAATGAAAATAAACGAATCGAAACAATAATAATCGAATCGAAACGAAAATAAATGAATCGAAACGAAAAAAATCATGTAGAAGCGAAAAAAATCAAATCGAATGGAAAATAATCAAATTGAATCGAAATTAATCGAATCGAATGAGAAATAAACAAATAGAAACGAAAATAATCGAATCGAAAGGAGAAAAGTCAAATCGAAATGAAAATAATCGAATCGAAAATAATCGAATCGAAAAGAAACAAATTGAATTGAATCGAATAATATCAAATCGAATCGAAATAATCAAACCGAATTGACAATAATCAAATCGAAATGAGAAAAATCAAATCAAATCGAAAATAATTGAATCGAATAGAAAATAAACAAATCTAACTGAAAATAATCGAATCAAATCGAAAAAATTCTAATCGAAAAGAAACGAATTGAATCGAATCGAAAAAAATCAAATAGAATTGAAAATAATCAAATCGAAACGAATGTAATCAATCGAAACGAAAATAATTGAATCGAAACCAAAATAATCAAATGGACATGAAAATAATCGAATCGAAAATAATCAAATCGAAACTAAAATAATCAAATCGAATCGAAAATAATCAAATCGAATACAAAATAATCGAATCGAAACGAAAATATTCGAATCGAAACCAAAATAATCAAATCGACATGAAAATAATCGAATCGAATTGAAAATAAATCGAAACTAAAATAATCGAATTGAATCGAAAATAATCAAACCGAATAGAAAATAATCGAATCGAAATGAAAAAAATCAAGAAGCGAAAATAATTGAATCGAAACCAAAATAATTAAATCGACATTAAAATAATCGAATCGAATCGAAAATAATCGAATCGAAATGAAAATAATCGAATCAAAACATAAATAATCAAATCGAAATGAAAATAAACGAATCGATTTAAAAAATCGAATTGAAACGAAAATAATCGAATCAAATCGAAAATAATTGAGTCGAAACGAAAATAATTGAGTCGAAACAAAAATAATCCAATCGAAATGAAAATAATCGAATTGAAACGAAAATAATCCAATGGAATAAAAAGAATACAATCAAAAGAAAAATGATTAAAAAAACAAAAAAATAATCAAATCGAAATGAAAAAAATGGAATCGAATCGAATCGAATTGAATCGAAGAAAATCAAATCGCATCGAATCGATAAAAATCGAATGGAATGGAATTGAATTGAAACGAAAATAATCGAATCGAAACGAGGATAATCGAATCGAATAAAAACATAATTGAAACGAAAATAATCGAATTGAAACCAAAATAATCAATCAAAATGAAAATAATTGAATCGAATCGAAAATAATCACATCGAAACGAAAAGAATCGAATCGAATAGAAAATAATCACATCGAAACGAAAATAATAGGATAGAATCAAAATTAATCAAATCGAATAAAAAATAATCGAATCGAAATGAAAATAATCGAATCGAAACAAAAATAATTAATCGAAACGGAAATAATCAAATTGAAACGAAACAAATCGAATCGAAACAGAAAAAATCAAATCGAAACAAAAAAAATCGAATCGAAAAAAAATCGAATTGAATAGCATTGAATCGGAAAAAAAAAGAATCGAAACGAAAATAAATAATCGAACAATAATAATCGAATCGAAACGAAAATAAATGAATCAAAACGAAAAAAAAGTAGAAGCGAAAAAATCGAAATGAATCAAAAATAATCAAATCGTATCGAAAATAATCAAATCGGGGATCCCTGGATGGCGCAGTGGTTTGGCGCTTGCCTTTGGCCCAGGGCGCGATCCTGGAGACCCGGGATCGAATCCCACGTCGGGCTCCCGCTGCATGGAGCCTGTTTCTCCCTCTGCCTGTGTCTCTGCCTCTCTCTCTGTCTCTCTGTGGACTATCATAAAATAAATAAAAATTAAAAAAAAAAAAAAAAAAAAAAGAAAATAATCAAATCGAATAAAAAATAATCAAATAGAAACGAAAATAATCGAATCGAAACGATAAAAGTCAAATCAAAATGAAAATAATCGAACTGAAACGGAAATAATCAAATCGAAAAGAAACAAATTGAATCGAATCGAAAAAAAAAAATCAATTCGAATCGAAAATAAATCAAATCGAAACGCGAAAAATCGTATTGAATCGAAAATAATCGAATCGAATCGAAAATAAACAAATCGAAATGAAAATAATTGAATCGAATCGAAAAAAAATTCGAATCGAAAAGAAACGAATTGAATCGAATCGAAAAAAATCAAAATCGAATCGAAAAAAATCAAATCGAATCTAAAAAAATTCAAATCGAATCGAAAAAAATCAAATCGAATAGAAAATAATCGAATCGAAACGAAAATAATCAATTGAAAAGAAAATAATCAAATCGAAACCAAAATAATCAAATCGATATGAAAATAATCGAATTGAAACGAAAAATAATCAAATCGAAACTAAAATAATCGAATCAAATTGAAAAAAATCAAATCTAATAGAAAATATTGAATCGAAATGAAAAAAATCAAGTAGAAGCGAAAATAATTAATGGAAATCAAAAATAATCGAATCGATATGAAAAATAATCAAATCAAAACGAAAATACTCAAATCGAAACAAAAAAAATCGAATCGAAACAGAAAAAAAACGAATCGAAACAAAAATAGTCGAATTGAAACGAAAATAATTGAATCGAAACAAAAATAGTCGAATCGAAACGAAAATAATTGAATCAAAATGAAAATAAACGATTCAAAATGAAAAATATCAAATCGAATCGAAAAAGTTCGAATCGAAAAGAAACGCATTGAATCGAATCAAAAACAATCAAATCGAATCGAAAATAATCAAATCGAAACGAGGAAAAATCTAATCGAATCGAAAATAGTCGAATCGAATCGAAAAACAAATCAAAATGAAAATAATGAATCGAATCGAAAAAAATTGAATCGAAAAGAAACAAATTGAATTGAATTGAAAAAAAATCAACTCGAATCGAAAATAATCAAATGAAACGAAAATAATCGAAAAGAAAATAATCGAATCGAAACCAAAATAAACAAATCAACATGAAAATAAATCGAATCGAAAAAAGAAATCGAATAGAAAATAATCGAATCGAATGAAAAAATCAAATCGAAACGAAAATAAATCGAAACAAAATAATCGAATCGAATCGAAAATAATCAATCGAATCGAAAATAACCAAATCGAAACAAAATAATCGAATCGAATCGAAAATAATCAAATTGAATAGAAAATAATCGATTCGAAAACAAAATAATCAATCGAAACAAAAATAAATCGAATGAACCAAAATAATCAATCAAATCGAAAATAATTGAGTCGACAAGGCTCCACCCGCTGAGTCGGGCTGAGAACATTGGGAGAGGCTGAGTTGATGCGCTGGCAAGGGCACATGAAGAGAAGTGGCTGCAATGGATGGAGAACGGGTAGGAGATGGCTGCAGTCTGCCCTGCAATTCCATCTCACTGCACAACCATACGCTACTAGGAAGTCCATGTGACCAAAGAAACAAAATTCCTGGAATAGCAAACTCAGATATGGTCACAACCCAATAGAGCACGTCTAGAAGAATAGACACAGACCTGCGCACAGTACTTGATATGGATGTTTCGGAACGAAGGTATCTCTAAATTGAAATCAAGTACATATCTGGAATAAATGCAGAGAAAAAAAAAAAGAAAAAATTGATCGAATGAAAATAATCAAAGGAATCCTGGGTGCGCAGCGGTTTGGCGCTGCCATGGCCAGGGCGCATCCTGGAACCCGGATGAATCCACTCGAGGCACCGGTGATGAGCCTGCATCTCTCCGACTAGTCTGCTTCTCTCTCTGTGACATCATAAATAAATAAAAATTTAAAATAAAACAGAAAGAAGAAAGAAAATATTCAATAGACAGAAAATAAATCGAATCGAATTGAAAAAAATCAACTCGAATAGAAAATAATCAAATCGAAACGAAAATAACATCGAAAAGAAAATAATCGAATGAAACCAAAATAATCAAATCGAACATGAAAAAATCAAATCGAATCGAAAAATAATCAAACGAAATACGAAAATAATCAAATCGAAACTAAAATGAATCGAAATATCGAATAATACAAATACGAAATCGAAAAATAATGAAATCGAAACAAAAATAATCAATCGAATCGAAATATTAATCAAACGAAAATAATCAATCGAAACAAAATAATCGAAACGAAACCAAAATAATCAAATCGAATGAAAAT